>NW_023463019.1:0-15887 GCF_013731165.1 Rhagoletis pomonella | reverse complement strand
AAGCAGGTCAACACTTAAGCCAGTTTAGCATGGGAAAGGTTAGCAATAAAGGCAGCGTAGCATGCAAATGAAGGCAAATGAGAAGAAAATACATACTTTAAATTCATAATTTTATTGAATGTAGCAATTTGTATGAATATTCATTCGTACCGCGTAGATAAGCAGCAGCCGCTGATGCAGACCGCTAGTTTAGCGCTAAATTTTTAGTGTCAAATTATTGACCGCTTCGCAATTTTAGCACAATTTTAAATACGTTCATAGTTCCATTAAGGCATTATGCACTTGCTGTAGTAATTCATAGCTTACCCTGCAGGAAATGTATCTAACTATAAGCTAACTTTAAGTTGATTAGGATAAAAGTCACTTATTATCTGTATATTTTCTTTGACGAAAGCTTACGTATACTTGTATGGCGATGGCCGCGAAATAGTCAAGGGTGGTTACCTCTGAATTTGATGTAACTAGCTTGTAACTAACTACTTTTGGGCATAAAATATCAATAGGAAAAACAAAATATTTTAGTTATTTTTTTCTTTATTTATTTTTTATTTACTTTATTTATTTTATTACATTTCATATTTGTTTACATATCGATGGCTGAGTGGAAGATCGACCTATCTCGGCAGCCAGATCGAAAACGCCCTATCTCAAAAAACTTTTCAAGAACGCCCTATTTCAGAATTTAATTGAAAAACACCCTATCTCAAAATTCGTTTCAAAAACGCCGTAATTCACTTCAAAAAGTATTGAAAATATGCTGATATAGGGCGTTTTTGAATCGGCAGCTGAGATAGGGCGTTTTTGAAACGAATTCTGAAATAGGGCGTTCTTGAAAAGTTTTTTGAGATAGAATGTTTTCGAACTGGCTGCCGAGATAGGTCGATCTTCCACTCAGCAGTCGATATTCTGCTGTAGGTCGTCCCATATTCGAACTCCGTCAGACATAACTTCAAACTGATAATATGAAATTTCGATCTTCCTTTTATTTGTCCTCAATTCGAAAAGGTATTTGCGAAGTGCAGGATATTTAAATAGAAACGCGTTTAAAGAAAACAATCTCTTTAATTACTCCAGCATTACTTGTCAACTAGTTTCAAGTTAGCTTTTTGTAGCTAACTACAAGTTATATATTTTATAGAAATCCTGAAAAAAAGCTAACTACAAGTGGGTTATTTTTTGTCAACTGATAATTTTTTTCTACAGGGTACCCCTAGAGTATTTCCGTGGTGCGGGCCCCTCTAGGAATACTAAGGCAAACGGCGGCGAGATTTTAGATTTTTAATGTTGTAAACATAAGCTAATCTTACAGGTAAAAAAATACGATTTGGTTTTTCTATATAATCTTGGGCACGAATGGGGAACAAAATAGCACTGTGGCGCGGTTTTATTACAGTAGAACTATTACAAAAAAAAAATTTACTGACGAATGAAGTTTTTTGTTTGCATTTAAGGTGGCATGGTCTAATGTACACACATGCATATAGTACGTATAAAGAAGAGTAAAAAATACACCGCTCATGACTAATTCCATTGCATTATCTTATCGATATTATTTTTAATTTTTTTTTTATTTTGTAAAATCGCTAAAGCGTACATCGCCCAGAGCTGTAGTAATTGGTTAAGTTATGTTTCGCTGGTTTTAGTTAATTTTGCTTGTGTTATCTCACAAACTCCAACTAAAAATACACGATAACGAAATTTCTATACGCTGAACAATGGCTGTTAATTGTTGTGGTCGAAGTTATTCGTGTAAACAATTTTGCCTTTATTTTTACTTGAATTACTTTGTTGGTAAAAAAAATACAGGGAACGTTTCAACGACGGTCCCTCGTCGGGCAAATTAATACTTATGCACCTTAACTCGGAAGTATGTATGTTTTTATGTGGCAAGTTACAGCCTAGTGGTCGGTTTCACACTAGAACATTTCTGCCACCAGAGCAACTCTGTTTGTAGGCAACAGAGGCGGCGGGGAGAGATAAAGTTTTTCAAAATGTTGTTTCAACTTCTACCCCGCCTTAAAGAGGCAGTTCTGCTGTAGAGCCACAAACACATTCGCAACTATGAAAATACCGATTGGCAATTTTCAGCGCAAAAGTAACAGATAATAATATCATCTAATTTTTGAGCTTTTTAATCAGTATTTTTATAAAAGTTTTTGGGTTTGAGGTTACAATGCTTATGAAATTTTAAGAAAACAAGTGCAAGTTCAAAGCGGCTAAAAAATCACATTGGTTTTTAATATTTTTTTTTTTGGTTTGTTGATGGCATTTTGCACGTTTTTTCATATAAACATGCAATTTTTGTCGAAGAAAATGCGCAAGACCGTTTGCGAAAAGTTTAAAAAAACAAACAACGCCAGGTTCATAAATTGCACTTGTTATATGAAAAAAAAACGGAAAAAGCCAGCAGTAAAAAAAAAACAAATCAATGCAATTTTTTAACCGTTTTAAACATGCACTGATTTTAATTAAATTTCATGAGTCTTGTAACTACAAACCCAATTTTTTTTTTTAAATTTTAATCAAAAAGCTCAAAATTTTAATAAAATCTGTGTAGTTTTTATAATATCTTAATGTCTTATGGGTTCGGTTAAGGTATGAAAAACATTGCAAATATTGAAAACACCATTCATCCAGTTTTGACCGCCAATGTATGTACGTATTTGACAACTTTTGAACAGAATAAGGCAATTCAAAACATTTCCAGCTGCTGTTGTTTACTTTTACTTATTGATCAACATTTTCAATTTAGAGGTATTATTAATGTTGAGAATACTTAACCTCCAGAAAATAGATGAAATTTTATATAAAAATTTTAAAGCAAATACAGTCCCAAATACAGAAGTGAATTCTATGACATGCTTGTATGAGTTTAAAAGTATTTTAAAGGCAAACATTCCGCAAATTTCTCAGCTAAGAAGTGAAACAGTGGAATTTCAACTTTATTGTGCTTACAAATCGATTTTGCT
This sequence comes from Rhagoletis pomonella, assembly GCF_013731165.1. Classification (NCBI taxonomy): domain Eukaryota; kingdom Metazoa; phylum Arthropoda; class Insecta; order Diptera; family Tephritidae; genus Rhagoletis; species Rhagoletis pomonella. Next base: position 12,918 of record NW_023463019.1, on the reverse strand, counting down.
TTTTGTATGAATATTTCACCCTTTTATATGTATTTACATTTGGTTTGCAACAATGCTTTGCTAAAATACTTGAACTCGGTGCACGAAAAAAAAACACCACAAAAAACGAGGGAGCTTTGCGCCAAACACCGTCGAAGTTGCAACATTCCACATTACTTACTAACTGCTGGTGTTTGCCTTAGAAATATTTCCCCCTTAACTTGCTGGTTTTTTTTTCGCATTTGCAAGCCGTGCCAGTCAAAAGGCGTGCCTTTGCAACGGAAAAAGCAGGACGCGAGAAACACTTGAGAAACACTTCTCGACTCTTATGCATCTGACTGACTGATTGAGTGGCTGGGGGCGACGCCGGCAGTGATGCCAAGCTGAATATGTTGTTGGTTGGTGGTTGACCCCCGCGTGACAGACAGGTGAAAGACGACGATATGGGCGGCCAAAATGCCATTGCACTTCCCATGTAAACTAAGAGTTGTAACCATTGTGAAGAATTTAATAAGCTTGGAAATGATAAAAAAAAATCTTTTGTACTTTACCATTAACACACCTTATTTTTATTTTCATGCATAAAAGTTAACAAAATACTCTGAAATCTGTTAGGTTTCACATATCTTTTAAATTGCGTTGGTGGAAATGCTTTCTACGAAGGCGAAAAAAAAACCAAAAAGCTTCAGCGTATCCAATTTCATCAACACATTGATTTAAGCAGAGCTCCATCTATCTTTCCAGATTGTTAATGTTTCTGTTGTCAATGTCTATACATATAGTTGTGCTGACAGCATTATAAATGTAGGTTAATCGTTGATAATAAATATTAAACCAAATGAGTGAGCGTGGAAAAGTGAAAGAGGAGAGGAAAGCATAATAGCAACAATATAATAAAATTGTATGTAAATTTAATATCGAGCAATTTGAGCTGAACTCTACTTTCTACCTCGTTGTTTTTTCGATAGGTCTATATTACGCCATTATCCGTTGAGGAACATGAGATTTCCGCTGAGTACACTTCGTTGCTGCCCATTTCTATGTAGAAGTTAAACTCTGGCGCATCGCTTGCCACAAGCAGGCGCATGAACAACGAGAACGTCTCAACCACACCCACGCCCACGTCAGCGGCGAGCCATTGCTCTTTGCCTGTTCGACATAGTTTAGTGTTGTTGGCACTTAATGATGATGCAGCTGCCTTTCCACCTTCACCTTTTCTTCTAAGGTTTTTTTTTTTAAATTTGATTTTGCATCTCAATTTACTCGCTGCCATCTGGAGGATTGTGTGCAGCTTAGCGAAGTGAATGTGACGGTGAAAAGTCGACAAGTGCTCGTGTGTTTACACTGGATTATAAACACATCTGTATGGACATATGTATGTATGCCAGAATTTGAGAGCCATATGCATTGCATGAAAATATAATGGATGTTGGTACATACCAAAAGATACCAGAATAAGTCGAAAAAAAAATTGCGTGATCTTATTCTTATTCCTAATCTTTATCTTAATTTTAATTCTTATCTTAATCTTAATCTAAATATTATTCCTAATATTAATCTCAAATTTAATATCAATCTTAATTATAATCTTAAACATATTCTAGTCTTATCCTTAATCGTAATCTTAATCTTAATCTCAAGCTTAATCTTGACGGTATTCTTAATCTTAACCTTAATGTCAACGTTAATCCTAATCTTAATTTTAATCATAATCTTAATCTTAATCTTAATCTTAGTCATAAACATAACCATAAACTTAATACTAATCTTAATTATTATCTTAATCCTTACCTATATGTCAATCTTAGTATCAATCCTAGTGTTGATTTTAATCTTAATCTAAATGTATATTCTACTATTAATATTAGTCATAATCTTAATGATAATTTAATCATAATCTTTATTTAAATCTCAATCTTAATCTTAATCTCAATATCAATCTCAATCTTAATCTAAACATAACTCTTCATCTTAAATTTAACCTCAATTTTAATCTTAATCTTAACCCATTTGCGCTCCCTGTACTATCTTAATAATAGTCTTAAACATAACCTTAAACTTAATGTTAATTTTAATCATAACCCTAGTTCTAATTTATTTCTTAATCTTAATATCAATCTTAAACTTAACCTTAATTCTAATCTTATTCTCAATATTAATCTTAGTTATAACCTTGAGCATAATCTAAGCTTATCATAATCCGTATCTCAAACTCAACCTTATTATTAATGGTTGTCTTAATCTCAATGTTATTCTCAATCTTAATCTTAATTCTATATCTAATCTTGATCTTAATGCTAATGTCTCAGTCTTTATCTTAATCATTTTTTTAATCACGTTCTTAGTTTTAACATTAATCTTATTCTTAACCTTAATCTAATAGTCTTAGACATAACCTTAAACTTAATGTTAATTTTAATCATAACCCTAGTTCTATTTTATTTCTTAATCTTAATATAAATTTTAACCTTAATCTTAATTCTAATTGTAATCTAACCTCAATCCTAATAGTTATCTTAATCTTAAGCTTAATCTTAATATTAAACTTAATCTTAATCGTGGAATTAATCTTTGAATTTAATCAATGCCTTCTGCCTTTCTTGACACACAGTTGGAACTAGCAGGATCGTAGCCGAGTCGTAAAAGGTGCCTACTATGGCTCGGTTCTACCCACTTTTGAGCACTGTACCGAGGGACTTCCATTGTGATGTCCAAGAGAGGCGTACATGTATTTGAACCACTCTAGTTGTCTGGCGAATCCTAGCAGGTCCTCTAATGAAGTTTTATCTAAGGTGTTCAAACTCTCGATGTAAGATGTTAGCCGCTTTCGGCAGAGCGCGAAGAATACCCATTATCTAGTAATAGAAAGCACTATGGTGAGCTCCTAACCTGACAACAAGTGCTCAGTGGTCCATCATATTTTAGTGATGAGCCGAAAAGTCGATTTTCAGATCGCCCGCATTTCAAAATGTCAAAATACAAAGCATTCGTCTGTTTTATTATTAAACCGCAGTGGAATAAAAAGTCTTATAGCCCGAACACAATGAAAACGACGAGCTACAAACCACAGCTGTCAAATTATTTTAACACGTACTCTTATGTAGATAATTATTTTGGCGACGACCGGGCTACGCGACGGCTGTGGTTGTGGCCAGATTAGATCTATTTCTAATTTTCTGGCGACAGATAAGGTTCTTCCTCTTCTTTTATGTCAAACTCATACAAATTCATGATGTCGCTGCCGCGTTCAAAGAAATCATGTCGCCATCGACAAAGCGCTTAGATAATAAAGATGACAAATTGGAAGCTGTGGTCGGTAGCTCGTCGTTTTCAATGTGTTCAGAACTTTAACTTGCGCAACCTAGTTGAAAACTACCATCTAACCGCGGTTGCGCATATTTGGCGTTAAATTCTACTGAGTTTTAGAAGTAAAAGAGACTGATGCTTTGTATTTTGACGTTTTGAAATGCTCCTAACTTTGTCTAACTCCACGTTCTTCGTTCAACGCGCAGAGGCCAGAGTGAGGGCGATACGGTTGATAGCAGCGCTATCCATCTCTTTAACTCGGGTAAACAGGAATGCCAAGGGTCACTGTATGCTTTACCCACTTCCCCTAATTCTATCTTAGATTCCTTCTTTTGAACTAGTCCGCCTTCCTATATTTCATATAGTGTCGAAGAGGCGATAGGAATCTTTTCGAAAGTATATCGCGTACGGCAGTTGCAAAGGTTCGTAGACTCCGCGAACTGGTTTAAGGAGTAAGGGGTGTGGATCAATATGGTATCACAAGGCCCTTGACTTGACCTAAGTGTGCTGGCTACCTTTAAGTCAAGCAGTCAATTTAATCTAAGTTAGGTTAGGCCTAACTATAACGATTGTTTAGAACTTCCTTTATCTTCGAGCAACGATGCTTCAACCAATGTACCTTTGCGGTAATCCTGTTGAGTTGCTGAAGTTTTTTGACTGCCGACAGCGCGTTTTGTACACAGAAAGGGTACTCTTGAAAAGATCAACACGAGTAGGGAGTGCTTAGCAACATCACTGACTGACAGCCTTGCAAACCCACAGCTCCCATTTTGGTGGGTTCTGTCTGGCCAGTGCATGGAACGCGCACAATAAAAAAAAATTCAAACGGTAAGACGAAAAAGCTCATCTGATCCTTACTCTTGCAAAAATAGAAATTCAATGTTTAAGCTTTTTTTATCTTATTCAAAAGATAGGACTTGCCTTCGTTGTGTTATCATCTAAATACTAGAGTCACCGAGTTAATTTAAGGTTCAAAAATTAGCATTGAATCTGCAGGAAAATTTCGTTGACCTCACACCATAATAGTACAACTCCTTAATTTTCCCAAACTCACGTTCTCTACGTAGTATACCTTGTCAACAGAGGACGCCTATGCTTTACATGTAACATAAGAAGCTCGAAATGTTAAGGGAGTGAGCGAAATGACTTAAATTGTAAATTCAACACCTATTCTAGAATGAATTATCCCACTTTAAAATTTCCCGCCTGTGCAAAACGTATAAAAGTACTCTACATACTCATTTACATGCATATATGCACGTGCGTATATATGTAATCACATACAGGTATCAGTGTCAGTATTATGGATGCTCTTACTTTAAACTTCAAAATTAAAAAGTTCTGATGTAATGTAAATTACATATATTTTAATAAGTAAAAGCTAAAAGTTTCTTGGTAGACGAATTCCTAACCTTAAGGTCATTGACTGTGGAAGAACTGAAGTATTTCAGTTTTAGTCTGGCTAATGCTAGACCATTACACATAATTTGCTCCAACGTCTCCTCATGTTCTAGGGAAATACGGCAATACGGTACATGTGGGAGCGCATGTGATTATGGCCGGTAAGGTAACCAATAAGCAACTTGATGTTGGCTCTGTACAAGAGATTTAAAGCTTTCTTAGCAAAAAGATGACCAAAAAGTCTAGCCTGCCTAAGGCTCCCTACATCTCTCCAGTACTTACTGTTTTCTGCGTTTACCCACGCTTCGATTATGAGCCTGAAGGAGGACCCACTGAGTCCACAAAACAGTTCCAGCCCTATATGTATAGACGATGAGTCCTCTCTAGCAAATTCGTCTGCAGCTTCGTTACGTACGACTCGCAGTGTTCTGCTACCCAGCATAGTAATACCGTGTTCCTTGCCGCCAAAGCCTGGATAGTGTCAAAGCACTCCTTGGCAAGCCTGGAAGTGATCGTCCTATTGAATAGGACCCTTATGTCCGCCTGACTTTCTAAAATATAACTAGAAAGGCGCCTTTTAAATCCTTCTCAATGTTCAGTATGGCACAAATTGAGATTTTTAGTAATTCGGCCTGAGAGGTCGTGGACCAAGTACCCATTCCAATAGAAAGTTTGATACCAGGTTCAAAGACAATCACTCCTGCTCCGCCCTTAATATTTGACCCGTCTATGTACCAGTGTACAGATGTATGTGGGATCCAGTTCAGGTAAACCATTTGACCAGACATTTCGATCTGGAATTTTTGACCTGGAAATTCCTTCCAAAGCAGATTTCCTTTAGCACAGCGTCGGAGAACTCGCAGATTCCTTGACCTGATATTTTGCTCAAAATACTTTTATACTTTGGGTAGGTTTTAGGAGTACTGTCAGAATTTAGCATTTGCGAGTTCGTCGAAGCTGCTGGAGTCCAACCTAAGAACAACTCTTATTCCGCGGATGAACACTTCTCATTGATCCTCTTTATAATAGTGTTTCAAGAAAAATGATGTGTGGAAGCCTCCGTCTGGCATAACATTTTTTTGGCAACCATTTTATGCCGCATTCGAACGGAAAATGGCTTTATGAGAACCTGGCTGAGTTCCAAGTTGGTATATTGCAAAACATCTGCCTGTTTTATTTCTAAACTATAACTGATGGAAATGCCCAATATGCGCAACCATGTTCAAATGTCGAATTGGAAGTAGCGCAAATTTGTAATTTCTATCAGTTATAGTTTAGAAAGGCAGAAATGCAACTTGTAGGTTTGCTATTGCCTGTCCGATGACTGTCTGCTGTTAGTAAAACATTTTCTAATTTAAGATAGTGCTCCTTACCCAGCCGAGATATATACATTTTGTTCTTTGATCGCACTGTTTACATACATAGATGTATCATTTAATACAAAAATTCTTAACCCTTGTGTGATAACATTAGATGGTATTTTAAGAATGTCAGAATTTTTATCCAACTCCAAATAAAATTGTTTTAATCGGCTATATTTTCTTTAGAGTAAGCCTTTCTTAGGGGCATACGAAACCAAAAGTGCGAGTACATGTTCACGTGTTTTGGACTAAAAACGAAAATTCGCACAAATAAGAAAACATCCCTAATGTGTGTATGTATGTACATTCATATGTAGGTACAAAAAAATAACCCCAGCTAGCCGGAAATATTCTTTAATTAAATACACAGAATTTGAATAGCACCCTCTGTTGTATATGTATGTATGTATGCACGTGTGTATTTATAAACATATGTACAACACCCCCATTTAAATTGTAGACGAAAAATTGTAACCATTACATTGCAATTGCCTTTAAAGCGTATAAACCACCCCCACAATGCACGCTAAATGCGCTATTCAATATACATATTGTATGTAGGCATATCGTTTATGATGTGCGTATGTATAGCATTAGGCACATATAAAAAATAACTGTGAACATTAAGAACAGAAAATCCCAAGCGTGTCAAATGGCAGTCGGGTTCAATGTTAAAAACCTCAGGTATTCAAAAACCAATCGACCCTTTCGTCATTTGTCATCTCTATTGTTTGACGCTATCATTTAGCTATCGATAACTTTTAAAGTGAGAGAGAGTAATACTATGTTCTGACCGACAACGAAACCACTTTGAAAACGAGTTTTGGGATTGTGTGCTGAAGGCTGTTCACACCGGCTGTTAGTGTTTTCGTTGACATTTCTTATATCTTTTGATTACAGTTTTGCTACACAAAACCAAAACCAAAATATTTTTCCCTCATTTTCTTTTCATTTACAACCCTTTATTTTGATTCTTATTTTACTTAGGCAGACCAATTAACAATAAATCCGAAATGACGTATTGAAGATGATAAAATGTGACTTCCACTTGGATAAATAATCGAAAAAAACTAGTGAAGACATCGATTGGAATGAGTGGAACGTGAGTTTTCAAGTAGGTTTCAGCGAAAACTGGTTTTCGTTTGACAGATTTTACATAGACGAAAACACAAGTTTTAGGTCGAAAACCAGTTTTAGCAACGAAAACATGTTTTCGATGTCGGTCGGAACATGGTATAAGTGGGAAAGCGAGAATATATTTCCGGCTTTTACGTAACATATGTATGTATGTACGTATTTAGAAAGTTCCCTAAATGAAATGCAAGCATCCTAAAATTCCTTTGGCAAATCCAAAATTCCTCTTTCTTCGATGATTTATTAGGGCATTTGCTTATAATGAAATAAACTCGAAGTGACTAAAAGCAGATTATAGGTATGTATTGTCGTATGTATATATGTATATAAAGTATTTGTGCTGCTATACGGGCCAAAACTGGATTTTGAAGTATGAAGTCGATTTCAGAAAATTTGTGAAATTAAGAACAGTTATGATAGTCTCTCAAAACTAACTTTTACATACGCTTTTGAAGAGCTTTGGTTTAAAATCAATCATAGTTTGCAACTCTCGCTCCATGAATTCTGTTCAATACTGAAAATGTAGATTCCACTTTGGCCATATTTTTCTCTTTTCTTAAAAAAAAAGGGACAAATGGAAAGCGTTGAAAATTTTAAGCTGATTATTGTGATGAATGCTTAACCTAATGCTAATATCTAGATCCCCATCCCACCCCTGCCTAACCTCTGATCTAGATTGATTTGCAAGAAGGATCGTTGTCCCATCCTGGATAAGTTTCACAAATTGTAGCTATTCCGAGATTAGGTGTTTGGTAGGATTGGTAAATATATATGTATATATCAGAGATGAGAACTCAAATGCACATACATACGAGTAGCTACAACGGCTTGTCTGCTGAAGAAATCTAACGACGTATTATGCTTTTCGATTTCAGGAAGGTGCCTGAACTTACTAAAATTCGTTGCCCTTTGCCTACAATTGTAGAAAAAAATGTTGTATGGAAAAACATTAGTGACAGCGTCAGCAAAAAAAAAATTTCAAAAATCTACGAGATTTTTGAGCAACTTCAAATACATTTTATTTTATTTTGACAAGCGCTATATAAAAAAAAATTGTGAGTAGCTTCCACTCGTAACTGAAGTAAAACTTCTTCCTCTATTACTATTGGTGAACCCGCATGGCTTTAAAACGCCAAAATTGAATTTAGCTTTTGAATAGGTGGCAAACCCCCTTCAAAAACCAAAAATATATTCCAAATGATAGTCACAGTAATGAGCGATCCGTCATCTAAATCCATTCAGCCGTTTCTAAAGCATCTCTTCTCTCTGTAATTTTAAAACAGACAAAGTTCTTTATTTTGACATCTAGTTTTTGAAATTCGAAAGAACGGTGCAGATCTTATGACCTTTATAAAAAATGTCTTCGCATATTATTTGCGTACCTACATATGTGTATATCTAGTTAGAAAGATATGACATTTCGGATATGTTGCAACCCTAATCAAAAGTATTTTGAAACTAAAGCATTCATAAAACTGTTTAATTTGGTAGTGCGCACTGCTAAGCACTACACCACAGCGGCCGCTATATAATAATTAATATAACTGGTGCGTAATTTAATTAAATTCGACTTTCCAAACAGATGGAAACCCCTTTTAAAATATTTTCAAAATTAGACCTTTTTAATCTCTTTTGTCCGACAGCCAAATTGTGATACAAATCTCTATTACATAATTTCCTTACAAGAAGCGAAGAAAGCCTTTGAAAAACATTTCAATTGACACCCATATGGTAATAATTACTTAAATAATTGGACTTACTTTTTTAAGAAATGGCAACTCTTTTAATTTGACACCTCAATTTTTAAAATGGGACAAACGGTTCAGATCTGCTGACTTTAACAAAAAATGACTTCGCGTATTATATGAGTATGTTTCTGCATAATAATAAGCAGTTATTTTAATCTTAATCCCAGTCTTAACCTCGATCTTAATCGTGAGCAGTCACCCCCGCCAACCCCTGTCTTCTTCTGTCGCTTTTTCGTTTTGAATTAGAGCCCGACGAGGGTCTCGCTTTTCCGTTATATCGATGTTTGCATTTACTCCCAATCGAACACAAAGAACATTTCACTTCAAAATATACTGAATTTTCGATCAAATAAATATAAATATTTGGCTCTGTAACCGCCTAAGCGATTTTGGCCGAGTTCAACAAAGCACGCCAGTCGCTCCTCTTTAACCAAACAGCATTCTCTAATTATTTAGTTTGTAGGAACTAACCCAAAATAACGTCTGTGGAAAATAAGCAAATTCTATGTAGTAATTTCCATTTTGGAAGAGGCGAGCTGCACATCGATATATTCTTGTAAAGGTCGATTCCGGGTTCTTGCAGCTGCGCCGAAATCTGTTGGCCCTTTGGCTCCCACACCTACCAGCCAGTGTCCTGCGTGGACATCCGTAATATTCATTCCTTAACAGATGCTTGGCCTTAAGTGTGTAATATGTAGTGCAGATCTGTCTGATGATCCTAGACGATCCACCTCTTCTTAGCTTTCGAGTGATACATTTAGGTAGTTCTTTTTTTGGAGTGAGGTACCCATGTTCATATTTATAGCATAGCTGTACCTTTCCCTATATCCTGGGGTCCATACAATCAGATACTGGCACAAACTATCTCCTGCAATCCTCTACAAGTTGTGACCTAGCCGATGAAGAGGGAGGCGTCTGAATTTACGCTTGGCTGCCTGAAAAAATGTTCAGCTGAAGTTTTGCGTATGCTGTCTTTGGAACTTGAGTATTTTGTGCGGAGTTTGTGTTTGTAGTATTCATTTGATATGATGTACATATGTATGTACGTAGCCGATAGGCAACCTTTTTATATCAGACGGTAGTCTATTTAGGATGGTACTGTGCCTAAACTCTCAATTTATTTGTATCAATAGTAAATCGAGAAGAATGTTCGAAGCATCCTCCGGATCTCATTGCACTTGTTGATCCTCTGAATTTCAACTGATTTATATGTATACGGTATATTACTAAAATGTATCTTTCCAACAAGGAAAATAAAATATGAAGCTATGAAGATAGTACCACGGATTTTTCGCAACCCAATCCAGCCCTCGTTATTAATCCTTTGAAACAATAATCCTTACGTGCTCGATTCTTTTCCCAATTTTTGTTTATAGATTTACCGGAGTTTCAGGTTTTTTGATTAAGTTTCCTTAAATATATAGTATCCAGCTCTTAAGGCAGTGTCACACGATTGATATGTACATTTGGACAGATTTCTACAATTTTTTATATTGGGATATTGGTACAAAATAAAAAAATTAGAACGACGAAAAATATTTGTGCATTCACATGAATGGGATACGACTTGCACCAAATTTTGGTCAAATGCCCAGTCGTGTAACACTGCCCTCTACAAAAACAAAATGTGAAAGAAATTTTCGTCTATCAAAGTTTGGAGAGGCACCTTCTCATCTGCCGTTGTATGACAAATCCATCGAAAACAAGTAAAGAAATATAAGTACAGGGGAAACCGAACATTATATACCCGGCGCAAGTATTAACTACAGTTTTTTCAGCTTTGAGTAAAACTGTATGATAAGCGAAAGTATTTTTTCGATGTCAAACAGTTTCGATAATATGCTGCGATATATTGAAATAGATGGACCAAGTTTGCTGGAAATCGGTAAGGCGGTTATCGAATAGTACACTTCTGTAGTGATAAATGGGTGGTGCCACGCCCATTTAAGAAAAATCAATAATCTTGTGTCTTGTTAAGAGATTGCTGTAAGTTGGCGTCTTTAGTTATTGAAACATTGGAGTTTTCATATTTCTGATATTTACCGTTATATGGTAAGTGGTAGTAATTTTAGTCCGATTCCAAAATTTTCTACATATTGATTTTTTGGTTGGCCAAATGTGATGATTTTAAAAATTTTCAACAGTTTTCTTAGTGAGCAATGTTCTCACCCAGTTTGGCGGGGATTGGTAAAGGGACTACAGAGTTGCAGCATTTCAGCACGCCCATTTTCCAAAAATTTCATAACTGTCAAAAATTCAACTTCGCATACCAACTTTAAACAATTTGGATTCAGTATTTTTGGAAATATCGTAATTTTGCATATTTCGAAAATACCGTCATATGGGAGGTGGGCGCGGTTATTGTCCCAGTTTGCTTATTTTCAATTCCAACCTACCTTGGAGAAAGGGCAGCCTACCTACCAAATTTCGTTAACATATATAATTTTTTCTCAAGTTATGGTGTATACGGACGGACGGACAGATAGGCAGACAGACGGACGGACAGACATGGCTTAATAGATTTCTCTTTTCATTCTGATCATTTATGTTAAAATTTTTTTATATCTATCTCGATTCATTTTGGCTGTTACAAACAACCGTTATGCAAACAAAATTATAATATCCATGTGTACAAGTGCGTTCGGGTATAAAAATTGCAATACTGCCACAATCACAGATTTATGGTATTACCAGAAAAATAACAAACAATCATTGCCCAGAATCCGATAAGTTGGAAAGGAAAAATTCTGGAATTTCCTGGAAGATGGCAATCTCTGGGATTACGAAAACGTGGCAAGTATTGACAGTACTGCCTTTTAGAGAGTTAACAGTCAGCGACATAGAGAAAGTGATGCTATAAATTTGTAGGTCTTGAAATTGATACCAAAATAAAATTAATAAATGGATGAACGATTTTATAAAATTTTGATTTGAAGTTTGTGATTTATTTAATTGGAGTTTCTGATTAAAAAAATAAGTTATTCAAACAACCCTTGCCGCTCACAAGCAACTCCATAAGCTCGCGAAGTCAATGAGAGCGTGAGCGAGTTCAAGCAATGAGGCCAAAAACAATTAAAAAAATAAGCGCATGCGCTTCACTCAAAACAATTCTGATAACAACCCAAAAGGAGGGCCACAACACACTACCCAAGTAAAAAAGCAGTTGTAAAGTGAGAGGCAAATGGAAATTCAACAAATTAACAGTGAAAATAGCGAGATACTCTAATTTGTGAAATGTGAAAAGATAAAAGAAAAAAGACAATTAGTTTAAATACTTAAAGTTTAAGCGCTTTTTAGCTACCTATACACTTATAACTTAATTAACCGAACGTAAAATGTGAAGCGAAAATACAGCGAAAAACGAAACTAGCAAACTAAAATCGAGTGCAAAAGCAACAACTACGTCGACAGTGGCAAAAGTGTACAGTGGAGTACGTTGACACGGCGATAGTTTAGCACAAAAATAATTTCAATTACTTCACGTTAACAATAATATCCGCTCTTATGCAATCTATTTAACACAAGTAAAGGGCAAAGTACAAAAACACAATAATTTACATTAAAAAAGCACAATATTTTTAGAAAAAAAAAAATAAATAAAAAGTAAACGAAAACGAAAACGAGCAATCACTCTTGCGTGCGTAGGAACGCTGTGTGCGCTTTGCCAGGATACACACAGCGGGTACCACCCGAAATTTCAAAGCAAGCCAAAAAAAAAACTGCCATCAAAGCAAATTTCCGTTCCGACGACAACTCAGCGGAGGAGGCTCATCAGACATTCAGCAAACACAAAATTGCTGTTTTTATTAGCATTTTTAAATGTAAATAACGACTAACGTGCGCAAAAATTCGGCTTTAAGCAATGTGTAAGTGTTGTTGTTGTATACGTGCATTTTATTTTATTTTTGAAGGCTCTGGCAGAGAAAGCACACACCTATGCATACATATGTACATATACATATGTATTTATTTAGTCAGTCGCCAAATTG
>NW_023463018.1:0-15902 GCF_013731165.1 Rhagoletis pomonella | reverse complement strand
AAAAAATACAAAAACCGAAAAATAATCAAAAATACTTTCGGATTTTTAACTACATAGTTGCAGTAACATTGAACCACTGGATGCATTTTGAAGTTTTCTGGCAGCATTTTCATATGATTTTTGCGAAGAAAAGCCTTGAGTGTACTAAACGTGCGCTCGACGTGAGTTGATACAAGTGGCGCCCAATTTAACGTTTAAAACTTTCGTATTATTAGGAATAAGGGCGTTTTCCTCGCCCTTAACAATTTTATCCACACCCCGTTTTGTCTCTAAGCCTACATTAGCTGAAAAAACGGCTTTGAAAATTTCCAGCACCAATTTGGCAATAGGTCCCTGCGCTTCTATAAGCCGCTTCAAAATAGTGGTATTCACTGAATTGAGCAAGTGGCCTGGCACTCTGACAAAAGAGCAGATAAGCCTAAGCAACGATTGTTGACAACATTCTTAATCGAATATACTCTATCCCGTTAGCAGAAAAAAGGCCATTTTCATAAAATCCGTTCCCTGGTGATAAGTAATTATACGCAGTTTTTTTTATATGTGAAATGAAAGTTGTACGATCGATTTGGGTAAAGATTAACCCCGAACCCCTCTTTGTGTTCCCCGCTACTGAATTCTATAAACTGTCAGTTTTCACAAAATGTAAGCATAATATTCTGTTCCCGTTTCACGTGAAAAATCTGTCAAATTGCATATAAATAATGTCTATATATATAAAAATTAAATGTTTTCCGTATGACGGCGATGCCCGACCAAACGGCTGAACCGATTTCAATTCTGTAAAAAGTCCTTTTTTTGGTCTACGTAGGGAAAATCGTTTTTATTCATAAGAATCGTTGCAAAAGTTCTGTTTTTTTAATTGTGTTTCTAGCAGTAAACGGAAATTTGCAACGTTCCGAATAAAGAAAAAAAGATTTTCCGTACGTTTGAAAGGCAGTTAAAAAATCCGTATAATTTTCGTCACGAAATTGGTATCATAAATTTTGTGTTTCTAGTTCAGCTTTCGTCACTCGAAAATTATACCTCAAAGAGGTGTTTTATTTGATATCAATTATTTTGGGGTAGCAAATTTAAAATCGACGAAAATACAAACAATAAACTAATGGCCTTATTCATAAAAAATAAAGTAGGTTTAAAGAGCTTTATAAATTGACGTTTTCATACATTTTTCAATTTATAAACCTTTTATAAGGCTACTTTATTTTTTACGAATAAGGCCATAAATGTTTTATTTTTCTCAAATAAATTCCTAAAAATATTCTCTAAATCTAAATTATGTATTCAAATCGATGTGTCCATTGAATCACATCGTTTTTCGAATACGGAATAAAGCGAAAAAGGATAATCAAGGATATGATGATATCAAGGATGATATGTATTCGAAAATATTAAAAATAAAAAAAATATGAGAAATGATAAAAACTTATCAACTTGGTACCAACTTTTAAACAACTGTATTCGTCGGATTGCCTCGTAGTTTAAGGTTGCAGACAGAGTGGAAGCGAAGCCGAAGATGAAGATGAAGACGGATCCGAAGACGAATTGCTTGCGTTGCGGCCAAGCTGGTGAGTGTACATAGTGGAAGATGAATGATATGAAGATTTGTTTCTAAATAAAACCCTTTCTTTTAGATAAAATCAAAATAAAATAAAGAAAAAACGTCAATTCATAAAATAATTTGTATAGGACAACTTTTGGAGAATTTCGCCACTTGTATTAAGTGTTACGGCAAGACGGACAGACATTTTTCGAATATACAAGAATGCCAACTAGTAAGTCTGATTACATTTTGCCAAAAATTTAGCCATTTTCTTGAAAAACATGTTTTTTCACAATTGCAAACAGTTAAATAAATTGTAAACAACTCATCACAGCAAGCGATTCGTCTTTGAAAACAGTACCGCACAGTTTCAAGCTGACTGCTTGCGCAACGTCTTCATCTTCGTCTTCGTTTGCACTGTGATCACTTTCACATGTTTACTACTGCACTGTTTTTCGTCTTCGGCTTCGTCTTCATCTTCATCTTCGGCTTCGTTCCACTCTGTCTGCAACCTAATTGTTGTTAAGATTTCTACTGGGTGTGGGGCGCACACATGTGCTTTTTAACCGACTTCCAAAAAAGGAGGAGGCTATCAGTTCGTCGGAATATTTTTTTTTTTGTTATGTATGTTACCGCATAACTTTGGACCACGTCAACCGATTTCGATAATTTGCATCGGAAAGGTAGTGTCTCAGAGGTGGTCCCATACTAATCTGGTTGAGATCCGATCAGTGGATCATAATATATATAAATATATATATGTATATATTTTTAATTGTAATGTAATTATTTTATATGGGAGTTGAAAAAAAACAGACTTTTTTTGCTAAAAATTACTTGTTTTAAGAAGTTTTACTTCTATCACGTGTACGGTGTTGCACTCGTGTTATTAAACTAATGATTTTTTCCCAAGTAGTTTTGCTCAGTGGCAATTTATACATATGTATGTACGTAGCAGGGTTGTTGCGAATATTCGCATTCGCATTCGCAACCGCGGAGCTTCCGCATTAATTTTAACATTCGCATTCGCTTTCGTATTCGCAATAATCGATGCGGATCTTTTGTGAATGCAAATATTGAAAATAACATATTTTTACCAGTTAAACTTGGCCAAATATTTTTTATTACCAATTAAAAGTCTTTTCCGGGTAATAAAAAAACCGCTTATCCAAATTAAACAAGTCTGGTACCAAATGAAGGAAATGTCTAAACGAGCAAAGCCACCAATTGAAAAATATTTCAGTCAAAAATGTTAATTAATTACCATAAATCAAACCTTGGGTCTGGTATATGAATTTCTTTAGTATTACATGATAAAATAAAATTATAGTTTAAAAAACTAAAACCTCCCTATTATAATTGCCATTCGTACTGTCATCAGGTATGTAACTTGAGAATAGAAATCGCTGCATCGTTTAGGCGCATCAATATTACATAGTTACATCCCGAGTTAATATAAAAGGAAGGTAAAAATATAAATAGAGGTGGTAACCTTCTTTCGTTATTTCTGCTTAAAATCTATTTCAGTCGCAGAAGAAAGGATTAAAAATGAATTACAAAAATAAAATCGAAAAACGCTTTTGACGTTACGGGTTCTCCAAATTCAGAAAAAACCAAAAGAATGAGAATGAAGAATTCTTTGGAAATCAACGGTGTTTAAACAACGATCTTGCCATGATACAAGATTGTGAAGATGGAAGTCAGGAGGATACATCCGACATTTGCAGCCCGATGCAATTCCCAATAATTATTGCACCGCAATAAAAAAAAAAATAAATATAACTGAAAGACCTCTCATCTAGTGCAGCGTCAATCGAAAAGAATTTACAATTTTGTCACGTTTCAAGTTTTCAACTTTGTCGCCTCGAGCGAGTAGTTATTTAGTGGCACAGGTTTGATTTACGACCCTTTAAAAACTTTTTATTGAATACAATGTTCCAATTTTTAAATTCAAATACTAAAAAAAAAAACATTATTAAAAATTACTAACTTTTACTTAACTAAATCGCCTAATTTACTCACCTCAATTATTTCTTAACAAGTAAAAAAGTCTAAGTTCGGGCGGAACCGAACATTAAATAACCGGCGCAAGTATTCAATATAGTTTTTTCACCTTTCCAAAGACTACCGCTACATGGTAAGCAGTGGTGGTTTTACGTCTATTTCAAACATCTTCGATAGAACGGTCAGTTAGATATAATGAGATAAACTTATATAGATATATTTGGCGGCACCACGCCCATTTTCCAAAATTCCATAATAATGTTACTTCTTTTCAAGGGATTTGTGTTAGTATCAATTTTGGGTTGTTAGCTTCCTTAAATTTCGAAATATCAAAGTTTCAAACATTTCTGAAATTTACCGTTATAAAAAAGTGGGCGTAATTTTAGTCAGATTTCAAAACTTTCAACGTTTTGCTTTTATATGGCAACCACAACAATCATACCGAGTTTGGTACACATTGATAGAGCGGTTACCGAGATACACATATGTGGTTATAAGTGGGCGGGGTCACACCCATTTTCAAACCTTTTATAATAAGCCTATTTTTTGCTAAAGAATTATTGCAAAATTCAATTTTGAATAAATTAGCTTCAGTATTTACTGATTTATAGAAGCTTTCGTATTTCTCTAAATTACCGTTATATGGGATGTGGACTTGGTTATTATCCGATTTTCTAAATTTTAAACCGTTTGGTGTGTTTTGTGAAGGCAACAACTGTGCCGAGTTTGGGAGAAATTGGTGGAGCGGTTCCCAAGATATACACATGTAATCATAAGTGGGCGTGGTTGCGCCCATTTTCCAAAAACTTATAATATTATTATTCTTTGCCTAAAAATGATTGTAAATATTAATTTTGAGTGAATAAGCTTCGGTAGTTACTAAAATATCGCAGTTTTCGCATTTCTCAAAACTACCGTTATATGGGAGGTTGGCGTGGTTATCGTCCGATTTTGTCATTTGCAATACCATCCGTCCAACGCTCAAAAGAAGTACACATACCAAGTTTCGTTAAGATATCTCAACTTGTACTCGAGTCATGGTGTGCACAGACGGACGGTCGGACAGACAGTCACCGCTAAATCATGTCTCTTTTCATTCTGATCATTTATGTATATATTTGTCTATATCTATCTCGATTGGTTTTGCCTGTTACAAACAACCGTTATGTGAAGATATTTATAATACCCTTGTGTAAAAGTGCGCTCGGGTATAAAAATATTTGACATACGCATTCGAATCCGCATCCGCGGATGTTAGCGTTTAAACATCCGCATCCGCATTCGCATCCGCGGATGTCTAAAATTCCCCAATCGCAACATCCCTGGTAAGTAGTAGCGGCACATTGGGTGAACTAAATGCATTCATACATACATATTTATGCACAACTATAGGTAAATACCAGGTAGGTTAAGTGCGGGTGATAAACCCATGTAGCATAGTTAAATACTGTGTACATACCAGCAATTAAAATGGGGAAGAATGTTACAATTTCGGCATGTGACAGAAAAAAACTCTAAAATACACACAAATTGTGGTTTCCAAGACATGTACGAAGTGATTAGCACAGCTGCATCCTTAAACTTGTCAACTCGCGGGAAATTCCCCGATTTGCAGGGAATTTCGGTTTAAGTGGCAATCGGGGAATGGGCGATTTTTTTCGGGGAACTGGGTGTTATTTTTATATCTTAAAGTAACCAAATTAGACGGATATGTTAATTTTTAACCATTTGACCCTTTTTGGAGCGACATTTTTTTTAATTTGAATAGCAATATCTCCACAACATGAGTTTTCCCAGATATAAGCTATATATCAGATGAAAGCTAAGGTTTTGCGCTAGACTTGTGGAAACTTAGAATAAAGTCGACTGACCAGTTTTTGAGAAAATGCCCGAAATCTCTATTTTCAGCAGCCCGATTTTTAGTTTCCAGGCGATAACGTTATGGCGTATTTATATTTTATAAACACAAAAGATAGCGTTAGATAGCTTGTTTGAAGACCTTTCTACTGATATCCACATCAATGACATGGACTGAGTAGTGCGGCCTCAGTGGTAGTTTAAAAAATTGCCTTTTTTTCGAATTTCAGGCAGCAGCCACGCCCACACAAGCATACGAATCAAAACATCCTGAAACAAAACCTTCTTAGTTTTTTGTGTACTTTAATTCCTGAAAGTTTGAAAAAAATTAAGTGATGGTACGTACAGACGCCACATACATACCAAAGCATCTCGTAGTGGAGGCACGAACCAAAACAGATTTGCCTCTATATCTTTCCAACTAGTGGCCGGAACTTAATATATAAGGTATCGTCTGAAAGGTATTGGCCTATAGAATAACACTAATAATGTTGGGTGTATCCACATGCTCCCTTAAATACGCTAAAGCAAAAAAACGTATTTTGTTTCGCAACACTTTAGCCTAATTTTTAAGAATCCGGTTAATCGTTTACGAAGCTTGAATATACACACTCTGCAAGACCTTTCCAACGTTTTATCAAACATGTCGATTGGACGTCTGGATAAAAACTTCCAAATCTCGTGTATATAAGCGAGTCATTTCAGCATGCTACTGTTGCTGCTTTCGTCACTCGCGCGCACTGCCGTGCGCTGTGATGTCACTAAACTACTAAACGTCTGGACCGATTTGGTTCATATTTGGAACACATATCAGTACCATGAAAATAAATATTTCTACCAAAAATTTGCTCGCTAGGTGGCGCTGGGGTCAGGATATTCCTAAAAATTGCATTTACTTGCCGATTTGGCTCATATTTAGAGCGTATGTTAGCCAATTGAAAATAAATATTGGACCTAAAATGTACAAGATAGGCGGCATTGTGGACGAGATATTCCTTAAATTCTAATACCCTGAGGTAATGATAGATATCTACTATATATTTGTGAAAGTATGTATGTATGTATGTGCCAGATTGCAGTCTAAACGGACGGACAGAATCAAACAAAATTTTGAAAGAGTATTGCCATAACACCGGGGCCTATAATAGGGTGAAAAAAATTGGGATCCGACAAGGGACAAGTCCCATGAACTTGAAACTTGGTATGCAGACATGTCAATGGTAGATGCTTATAGGCGGGTATATATAATCGAGTTTGTAAAAGGGGGCGTGGCACAACCCACAGGCGTGGAATTTTTTATCAGCTATAACTTCGGAACCATAAGTCACACGAACTTGAAATTTGGTATGCAGACATATCCATGGTAGGTGCTTATACGAGGGTATATATAAACGAGTTTGTAAAAGGGGGCGTGGCACATCCCATAGGCGCGGAATTTTTTTATCAGCCATAACTTCGAACCATACGTCATACGAAGTTTAAATTTGGTATGCAGACATGAGTTTATAGAAAGGGGGCGTGGCACATTCCATAGAAATTTTTATCAGCTATATCTACGGAACCATAAGTCCCACGAACTTGAAATTTGGTATGCAAACATGTCAATGGTAGGTGCTTATAGGAGGGTATATATAAATAAGTTTGTAAAAGGGGGCGTGGCACATCCCATAAGCGTGGAATTTTTCAGGTATAACCTCGGAACCATAAGTCGCACGAACTTGAAATTTGGTATGCAGGTGTAGCTATGGTAGGTGCTTATAAAAAGGTAAATATAAATAAATTTGTAAAAGATGGCGTGGCAAATCCCATAGGCGTGAAAATTTTTATCAGCTATAACTTCAAAACCATAAGTCCCATAAAATTTAAATTTGGTAAGCAGACATATATATGGTAGGTGCTTATAGTAAGGTATATATGAATGAGTTTATAAAAGGGGGCGTGGCACATCCCGTAGGCGTGGAATTTTTAATCAGCCATAAATTGGGAACCATATGTCACATGAACTTGAAATTTGGTATTCATACATAGGTATCTATAGGAGGTGTTTAGAGTAAAGTATATATAAATGAGTATTTAAAAGGGGGATATACATATACATATATATTTATATATTTTTTTTGAAACCGTACCGTCTTTAGATTATTTTGAAATGGAAAGATTAAATCGTTTTTTAATCTCGCGATGCTGTTTAACGAAAAAGATTCGTTCATAATGAATAAAACTCCTTCCGAATTAAGTATTCTACAAGAAAAGTGCAGCTAAATAAAACAGCTAATTGAATAGGCAGCTAAACGGAATGTACCGTAGTAGAATAATTTTAATTTAGAAATTTAATCGTTACCCTTAATCCATCTAATATTAATGAATAATGGAACAAAATATTTAGTACAAGTGATGATCAATATATATTAGTTATAGCACGATAAAGCCAAAGTATGGCTCCTAAGGATGCCCTAATGTAAACAAAGAAAGTAGTGTGTGTCCTTTAAATTATGCTGAACTGAATATTTGTATTACAGTTTTATATTTAGATTTGTTTACCCCGAACGAGGTGCTCTGCTAGTATATGTATATAAAAATATAAATTTTTTTCTGTGAAACAAGTTTGAAATTACACAATATTTCCTCAGCAAAGTAGTATTCTGTTCACGCTGTGAAAAAGCTTGCAACA
The DNA here is from genome assembly GCF_013731165.1 of Rhagoletis pomonella. Classification (NCBI taxonomy): domain Eukaryota; kingdom Metazoa; phylum Arthropoda; class Insecta; order Diptera; family Tephritidae; genus Rhagoletis; species Rhagoletis pomonella. Next base: position 7,830 of record NW_023463018.1, on the reverse strand, counting down.
TGTTGGCAACATGAAACTAGCGACACAATTTTCACGACAATTAAAAATACACATGTACATTTTAAATTGTGTGAAAACCGACAGTTTATACAATTCAGTAGCGGCGAACACAAAAGGGGGTCAAGGGGTTAAAACTTATCCGAAGCGATCCTAAAGCTTTGTTGCAGGTAAAAAAATGGGGCACGGTTGCCACAGATGGTACATTTGTATCAAATTTGGTACATTAATTTCCGGTGGGTACATTGGTACATAGGTTCAAAATTTGGTACATTTTATTTACAGCCGGTTTCCCCAGCAATTTAAATGGAAAATTATTTTTTATTTTCCGCCAATTTCCATATAAAGTTCTAAAAATTAAAATCATTATTCACTTAAATTGCTTTCGTGAAACTGGCTGTTTTATTGGTTTTAAAGCTGACAGTTTTTTAAAGTCTGATAAATTTATCGATGCAAAAAGGCTTAGCATAAGATTAAATATCCGCAAATTTTATATAGAGCTTTTAAAGCAAATTCAAAACAGATTTGATTTTGGAAGGGAAGATATTAAAAATTTAAGCATAAATACTCCTAGTAAAGTCAAAGCTGTGAAGCTGTGTTTTTCTGTGATCTTGTTTAAATTTTGTGTTTTATAAAGCTGTTTACGCTTAATAAAGTAAAAAGTTAAAAAAAGTGTTAATAAACTTCAGGTGCACAATTTAAAGTTAAGTAAAACATCAAAATTTCCTGTAAATTTGATTAACTTAACTTGATATTCTCAATTGCATGTGCCGAGTATTTTGTTTCATATAATATATTGTTGTTGTACAATTGTTTTTGTTTGTGCACATTGATTTTGCTCTTTTTGTCATTTCTGCTGTTTCATCTTTGTCACAGCTGTTTGCGTTTTATTAGGTGTCAAATATACAGTGCATTTAAAACTGTTCGCTACATAGCTTTCCAACTGGTATTTACCAGCTGATTGGTTCACTGGTTAATACATCGTTTTCAAAACTGTTTTACTTTTTTGCTTCCAAAACCTATAAATAAGTATAATTTTAAACATGTCGTGTATTTACACCAATTGCCACGTTAAAAGCGACTCCTATGTGTCATGCTGGCTCTGCGATGAGAGTGCCCATATAAAATGCGCTGGTTTGAGCGGTAGAGTATTAGACGCTAACTGTGTTGCTATCAACATCTCAAGCTGCACTGTCTAACTTAGTTCCTCCGAATAATTCGGAGCCCCGCACATCAGACATCATTACCAAAAAGTTGGTTGTAATTCCTCCGAGAAGATCAATCTTTGTCTCTAGATTTGCTAAAGATACTTCTTCGGATGATATAAAGTCATACATATCGACTAAAATTAGAACTAAAGATGTATTTATTCGTAAATTTAATTTTAAATACGATCGCGATATTTCATCTTTTAAAATTGATGTAGCTTCCGAAGATTTTGATTCACTACTAAATAGTTCATTTTCGCCGACCGGGGCGTTTGTTCGCGAGTTTGAGTATAAACCTAATAAAAGTAATAATAACGTAGCTAAAATTTCGAATCTTAATTCGGATTCAAAAAAACTAACTCGCAAGTCTAATTTAAGTATTTACTATCAAAACGTTAGAGGTTTGAATACCAAATTAACTGACTTATATTTAAAAGGTTTTGACTGCAATTATAATATTATTTCCTTGACCGAAACATGCCTCAAACCTCATATTTTCAATTCCGAAATTCTTCCAAATGAATATCAAATATACAGGAGTGACCGCGTGGGCAGAATCGGCGGTGGTCTTTTTGCGGTGCATTCATCGATACCATCCGAGGAAGTTAGTCTAGTAAATGCAATGCTTACGGCATCCGATTCTATGATTGTTTTGGGCGATTTAAATCTGCCACACATTTCATGGAACATCATTGACACCGATGTTGCACCAGTTTCATCTACAGATAGTTACAATGTATTTCTGGAGGAAATGGCTGAACTTTGCCTCAAACAAATAAATATATGTCCAAATAAGTTTGGAAAGGTCTTGGATCTCGTTGACGTTGATGATGTTCCGAAGGCCTCTATTAATCGGTGTGACCCCCTAGCTTTGCCGGAAGATGCATACCATCCTGCTCTTGAGTTAAGCTACGAAATCATAAATGAAATACATAATTATAAGTCAAGTTAAGTACTAGATATGTTTTTGCGAAAGCAAATTTCAGGAAAATGAACAAAGAACTTTCAAAGTTATCTTGGCCAATATATAGAGATGACGTGGAGCGTAGTGTTGAGCACTTTAATTCTACTGTTTTCAATTTGTTTCGAAAGTATGTGCCAAAACGTAATATTGTTCATGAAGAACCAATATAATTATGGTTCACTAAAGAGCTTAAAAAATTGAAAAATAAAAAGTCGCACTCTTTTAAACTGTATAAAAGAACGGGCTTACACTGAGATTACCTAAGGTACTCAGTTTTGCGGCATAGCTACTTTGCATTAATTTTAATTTTAATTAATTTAATTAACAATCCTAAATCATTTTATGGTTTCGTAAATTCAAAGCGTAAGGTACATGGTTTTCTGTCCGCTATGCATTATCGCAACACTAGCGACAGCCAACTCATTGCCAACATGTTTGCTCAGTTCTTTAGGTCCAATTATTCTGTAGACTTACCTAAAAGTGGAGACTATCCATACGAGCTTTGTCCAATCAACTCTGCTTATATTCCAGTAATATCTTCCGATGAAGTTTTACACTATTTAAAAACCTTAAAAGCGTCATTTAGGCCTGGACCTGATCATATTCCGACCTGTTTTCTTAAAAACTGCGCTGAGAACATCTGCGAGCCTTTAACAACTCTATTCAATTTGTCACTTAAACATGGCGTTTTTCCGTCAGCCTGAAAGGAGTCTTTCATAATACCACTTCACAAAAACGGCAGCAGGTCCTCTATAGAAAACTATCGAGGCATAGCGAAACTCTCCGCTATCCCCAAATTATTCGAAGCAATTATTGTTAACCAGCTGACATATTCTATATCTTCTTCAATTACACAATCTCAAAACGGGTTTTCTAAAGGAAAATCTACTATGACTAATTTATTGGAGTTTACAACTCATATCTCAAACGGTTTTAGAGAAAATGCTCATACCGACGTAATATACACCGATTTCGGTAAAGCTTTTGACAAAGTATGTCACTCGTTACTCATCCGTAAACTCGACCTAATCGGCTTTCAGCACAGTCTTCTTCAATGGATCTCATCTTACCTCTCTGATAGAACGCAAAGAGTTATTGTTAATAATTTTCTTCCAACATCATTCAAGTTTCTTCAGGAGTTCCTCAGGGAAGCCACCTTGGTCCGACTCTGTTCCTGATATTCATTAATGATATTTCTTCTATAATAAAACATTCAAAAATTTTAATGTATGCCGATGATGTGAAACTTTTTAAAACATTGTCATCTATCGAAGAAAGGTCTTTGTTACAAGCGGATCTGAACAACGTGGTTAGTTGGCGTATACAAACTATATGCCACTAAACCTTCAAAAATGTAAAGTTATGTGTTTCTCTCGGAGGGCTGCTCAACCAGCTGTTTATTCAATATCAAATTATAATCTGGAGCAGGTATCCAATTTTATCGATCTTGGTATCACAATGGATTCCAAACTCAATTTCAACCATCATATTAATGTTACAGTCAATAAAGCCAATGGCGTCTTCGCATTTGTAAGGCGATGGTCAAAAGAGTTCAAAGATCCTTATGTTACAAAAGCTCTTTTTACCAGTTTAGTTAGACCTATACTAGAATACGGATCTATTGTTTGGAATCCCCGCTACCAAGTTCATTCAGAAAGGATTGAATCAATTCAAAAACAATTCTTGCTTTTTGCATTGCGTAATTTTAACTGGGATTCAGATTACAATCTCCCCCCTTACACAAGTCGTCTAAAGCTCATAAATTTTCCTACACTCGCAAGTCGTAGAGAAATGCTAGGTATAATATTTATCGTAAAATTAATGACAGGCTTGATTAATAGCCCGGCCCTCCTGGCTGAGGTAAATTTTAATGTTCCTTCTCGAGTGTCAAGACACTTTCGACCTCTATTTTTAAAGCCATGCAAAACTAATTTTGAACTAAACGAATCATTCCGTGGTTTATGTCAACATTTTAACTGTCATTCCAGCACGTTTGACGTATCGGACTCGATTTTTACTATAACGAAAACTATTACTTCCACTCTCAATAATTGAAATACTATCTATAGCATATCCAATCAGCTGATGAATTTGATTCTGTAGCTGAATAGTTTTAGATCTCGACACTTAACAAACTCCTGTTTCCACTACTCGAAACCAAAAAACTAAAAAACAAAGGTTCCGTACGTCATGCGGACTGCGCCCACCGTGTCGGTTGGGCGGGAATGGAGGGTAAAAAGCCGTTGGGATTAATTAATTAATTAAAATGAAGTTACAATTCAGCCTTTACTAAATGAATTTTCACATTTTGTTCCACGACGATCCTGATACTATTTTAACTCAATGGAGGCAATTAAGACTCGCAAAATTAGATTTGGAGAGGTGATCGGATATTTCAGACTTCTGGAAAAAAGTTTCTGCTATAAAGAATGGGCTTGGAGAATCCTGTTTCAAAGCACTCGTTGAATTTGTAAATACTTTAATGTCATTGCCTCACAGCTCGGCAGCTGCAGAAAGAAAGTTTTTTGATCTCTGCCTTGTTAAAACTAAACAACTTGATATGAAAATTGAAATGAAAATGCTAAACAATGTATTGCTTGCGAAAGAACTAAATAAAAACCAAACACAGGCTCACAGCGTTTGGTCAGCTAAAGATTTTTTTTTTTAAACAATACAAATGTGCAATACAAAATTATCATAAAATGAAACAAAAAGATCTCAAGTCGCAGTTAAATGATGCATAAAAAAATACAAATAGATCTATGTACTATGTAAAGTTTTTGTTTCAAGTTTGATGCTTAAAAATTAATTACAATAAGTGAAAGCACTTAAAAAAATTTTCAAATAAAATTTATTTAACTGATTCACGCACATGTCTCAGTTTTATGATATCTTTTATAAGAAAGTGAATTGTATTCTAAAAACTGTTTAACTCATCAGAATAGATTTAATAATTTGATCGGTACATTTTCTTCTCATTTGGTACATTTTAGGCTGAAAACTGGTACAAAATAAAAATTGCTTCTGGCAACCGTGAAATGGGGATGATTACTTATTATCATATCACGGGTTAGAATACTGCAAAAGAGAATGGCTCGTTTTTAATAATTTGATAAATATTTTAGTAAGTGAACTAATGTTTGTACGTATCGGTATACGCAGCAAATATGATTGCAAAGCAATAGAGAAGATTTAAAAATGTTCAAAAACTTACAATCAGCGACCGCTGTGGTGTAGTGGTTAGCAGTGCGCGCTATCATTCCGCAGGACCCGGGTTAAAGCCCAGTTTCTGACCAACATTAAAAAATAAAATAAACAAACAAGTTTTTTCTGATAGCGGTCGCCCCTCGGCAGGCAATAGCAAAACTTCCGACTGTTATTTCTGCCATGAAAAACAGCATAAAAATATTATCGCCATTCGGAGTCGGAGTAAAACTGTAGGTCACTCCCCTTTGTGTGACATGAAGAGAAGCTCGGCCAAACAATAACATATTGTGCACAGATCGAAAAAGTATGTTTGGCATGTGTGCCTAGCTTGTGTTTAATTTCTAGCTTTTGTTTTATTACTAAATCACCTTTTCTGCTAAAACGCTAAGGAAATTTTTGAACTAAGTAAACTGCACGGAAAAAGTATAACCTCTAAAAAAATGTGAAATACCATCGTATTAAATCATTCTTGGACGAAGGTAGAGACGATTCCTTACTGTTGTCATATTAATTTTCTTATTCAGTAAAACCCATACTCTATTATATTAGGTAGTATTTGCTCTGTGTAGAACTGCATTGGTGTTTCAAATAATTTTCTTATTGAAGTAAATGAAATGCGCGAGCACTCTGAAGTTCCATTTTTTTACAGTGAAATGAAACATCGTAATTGACCAAAAACATATTTGACTTCATTCTCTCAACTTTACATGAGGTAGAAACATAATAAATACCATGATAAAAAAATTGGAAGGTAGAACCGCTGAGAGGAATTTTTCGAATTCTTGACGTTTGCAAACAATATAATTTTAAAGTTTTACAAACAAACTCACACACTCATTCTCATTTTCAATCTCAAACAACAACAACTTTGAACAATTCCTTTTTGTTACTCTCAATTTTATATGATTTTAAAATGTTGGCAAACTTCAAAAAAAAAAATCGTGGCCGACGAATTGAGAGAACGGTTTACCTAACTATGTTTTTATCATGATAAATACTGTGGCGAATACTGCGGCAACACAAAGCGAACAGCGAGAAATAGGCAGAATGTTCGAAGAATGACGTAGAATGTTCCACAAAGAGAAACGTCAAGTTGGATGAACACTGCGAACAGCGAGAGAAAGAGAATGAGCGATAAACTTCAGAATGTTCTAGAGTTGCCATAAGTGCCAGCGCAGGTATATAAGGGCGCCGCCACCGCGAGGTGAGTTAGTTGCAAGTCAGCAAGCTACCAGTAAAGAGAGTTACAAGTCAGCAAGCTACAAGTAAAGTGAGCAGAGAAGTGAGTTGCGAATAAGCAAGCTATAAGTTTAATTGTGTTAACAAGTTTAGTAAAGCGTTGTTATTGCTTTAACAAGTATTGTAAAGTGTTTCTACTTTATTAGCGAATATTGTAAATTGTTTGTTGTACAATAAAGTTAATTGTACTACAATTTGGTCATCGTAAGCATTTATTTAACAATCCAGATATACGAACCGAGAGATTTGGGAAATCCCTCAAGGTTTCGAGGATAATCGTAACAATTGGTGTCAGAAGTGGGATTGTTAAATAAATCCCGAAGGATAAATTACTGAAAATGGCGAAAATTCAGGACCTAAAGATTGAGGAGCTGAAACAGGAGTTGGAAAAGCGTAATTGGGCCACCTCCGGAAGAAAAGTGGAATTGTTATCCCGGTTGCGGGAGGCTATGGAAGCTGAAGGCATCGACGTGGACAAATACAACTTCCAGGGTAAACTTGACGATGCATCCGCAAAGGATGAACAGAAGGATGAGGCCGCTTGTTCGTCGAAGGATATGCAGCAGACATCCGGGAAGGTTGAAGAACAGCAAAAGTCTCCAAGTTCATCAACATCTATGGACATGAACACGAACATGTCCGAACATGGACGGAGGTCGAAGCGAATTGCGAGCAAGCAAGATTCAGATTACAACCTTTGTGTTAGCGAAAATTCAACAGCAACCGAACCTGGTACAGTTAAAGAGGCGTTGACTGGAGCAGATTCACGTCAGTGGAAGACAGCTATGCAAGAGGAGATGGACTCCATTATAGCAAACAATACCTGTCATCTCACCGATTTACCTAGTGGCAAGAAGGCAATCGATACGAAGTGGGTGTTCAAATTAATAACTGACAATAATAGTAGGCCAATTCGGTACAAAGCAAGACTTGTGGTGAAAGGGTTTTCACAAGTTAAGGGCATTGACTACGATGAGACATTTGCCCCTGTAGCAAGGTATACCTCCATTAGATATCTACTAGCACTGGCTGCGAAACATGATCTATGCAACTTTAAAGAAGAGATATACCTGACGCATCCAGACGGTTTTAATGATAACGGCAAAATGTGCATGTTAGTAAAATCACTCTACGGACTTAAGCAGTCAAGTAAGGTATGGAACGAAAAGTTGAACGAATTACTAAAGCTCGGTCTTCAGCGAAGTAATGTGGACC
>NW_023463017.1:0-15903 GCF_013731165.1 Rhagoletis pomonella | reverse complement strand
AATATTTTATCTTTATAAGTTAGTTTATTCTGAAAGCACACCTCTTGATAAGATATCAAGTTATTCGTAATTGTTTCTAGAATACAATACATATTTAAAAAGTTCTTAAAATTAAATGCTTCAAAACCTATACGCGATAAACCAAAAATTTTGAAAATTGTGAAATGTAGAATTACAGACTTTGAGTTACTTGCCATTTCGTTATTTTAAGGCACACTTTTCTTACCTACTACATATGAAGTGTACACATACATAAGTGCTAAATGCCCATTTAATTTCAAATCAGAATATGGTGTGCTTCAAAACTTATGACATAATTAATTGTGCCCCTCTTAAAAATTACATTAAAAAAAAACACTTGTTTTCACTATTTTTTAATTTAAGCACCTATAATTCAAAAGTTGTGCAGCAAATTGATCCAATTTTTTTTGAGGCTTCAAGTATACGTCAATGAATTATATCCAGAAGCAAACAGCTGGATTAAGTTTACAACAGTGGAAATAAAGCTAAATAACACAAAGGTTACCTGTTTTTTAGATTTGCCCATATACATGTGTATAAACAATAAAATAACCATTGTAATGAGACAATACAAAAAAAAAAATTGGAGCGACTTTTATGCATACATGCTAAAGATGTCAATTTTTTCGGTTTTTACGATCCCGGGATTTTTGGGATGTCGTTATCACAATTTAGATATTCATTAATTTTCAACAACTTTTTATAGCGGCGTTTTTATTTTTTCTCTGTGACGTCAGGATTTATTTTAAAGGACCTTGTAATTTCAAAGATATGATTAATTCCAAAAACAATGCAATGTAGAATAAAAATACGGGTACCAAATGAAAGAGCAAATTTCTTTAGAATTAAAAAAAATAAAAATTTTTTAGATTCACAAGGAAGAACAGGTAAGCTGATAAAGTTAGAAGAACGATATTCGGGGATGTTATCAAGTTTATATAAGTCCTTAACATATTATTTTTTCAAAAATAGATATTTCGAAATTTCAAGAATAAAATGTTAAAAGGACATTTTCAATACTTACCAGTCCTTATTCAGGGGCGTACGCAAAAAATGTATGCAATAAATTAAAACTTTGGGTTTTGGTAAACTGCTGGTTGTTCCTCGATAATTTTATCAACTGTAAGTTGGCTAGGGTTCACAGAGGTTTTGTAGAAAAAAACAAAAATGAAATCATCACTAAAACAATTTATCGATTTGCAAAAGACACTCGAAAACTATTGTTTAAATAAACAAGTCATTTTTTAGCAAAAACAAAACCGACTTCAATTCTCATGTAAAACTTTAAGATTACCTTGAATTTTTTCGCGATCCAATAATCGGATCTAAACCAAATTAGGATAAGTACCACCTTTCCTTTAAAACAGAATTATCGAAATCGGTTATGCGGTATCATATGTACATAAAAAACAATTTCCGATGCATAGATAACCTCCTCCTTTTTTTGAAGTCGGTTAAAAATAATGACAAAATTGCGATTTTGGTGTAAAGACGAAGTCGCATTTTAAAATTTGCATGCATTTAAGGTAACTAACAAATTTGTATTTTAACTCTTCAATAAATTTATAATAAACTTTATGCAATATAAATTCCTTTGTAGGGCTCGGTATAACTCAACTGTTACAACACAACACAAAACACAACCGACTTCAATTCGCATATAAAAATTTAGAAGTACCGGTAATTTCTTCATGATTCAATGATCTAATCCAAACCAAATTAGTATGGGACCTCTCCTGAGGCACCAGAAAAAGGATTATCGAAATCGGTTAAAGTGGTCCAAAGTTATGCGGTAACATACTTAAAAAAAATATTCCGACGAATTGATAACCTCCTCCTTTTTTTGAACTCGGTTAAAAAGTGAAATAATATAGTTTTTTAAAAGTACCACATTTCGCTGATTTTGAACTGGTGGGGATCTAATTCCTGTTGGACTAGTTCCTTTTAGGCGATAAAGATCTAGTACGGAACGAGAAATTTGATTAACTAGTTCGCGGTTCCCTGCATGGTATGTTACCAGCATACATATATACTGTATGTACATATGTATGTACACAGCGTGAGAAAGAAATGGTAGGAAGATATTACAACTGCAAACCCACAATAGAACAACAATTGCCGTGTCGCTGTTGGAAAATGCGGGAAAATTTCCTGTTTCCGACGAAACAACAGCTATTCATAAATATTCCTTGCAACTGTGGCATGTTCTCGCCTCCCTCCCAGTGGACTCATAAACTAACTCTGCTTCTTCTTATAAAACAGCAGATAAATTCTTGCCATTTACAGACGTTACTGTTATGAAAACTTAATACTCTCCTCTCGGAATCCGACTACACTAAATAACTCGAACACAACTCAAAAACTGTGAGCGCCATGCATAATATTTTGCATTCTTCATTTTTATACCTTTCATGAGCATGAAATGGTATTATAACTTTGCTCCGATGTTTGTAAGTACCAGAATAAAAAGAGATAGACCCATTAAAATGCATACTTATATGATCAGAACGTCGAGCTGAGTCGATTTAGCCATGTCCGTCTGTCCGTCTGTTTGTATGCAATCTAGTCTCGCAGTTTTCGAGATATCCGGATAAAATTTGGTAGGTGGGTGTATTTTTATAATGTATTAATCATTTGTCGGAACCGGAAGAATCAGACCACTATAACATATAGCTCCCATACAACTGATTGTTCAGATATGAGATTTTTCGTTATAACTTCTCCATTTATGCAGCTAGGAACACGAAATTTTGCAGTACTTTCACCCATTATCAACAGAATACTTACAGTGAAAATTACAAAGATCGGGTCACTATAACCTATAGCTCCCATACAACTGATTGTTCAGATATACAATTTTTCGTTATAACTCCTCCATTTATGTAGCTAGGACCATGAAATTTCGCGCTGTTTTCACCCATTATCAACAGAAGACTTACAGTGAAAATAACAAAGATCGGGTCACTATAACCTGCAGCCCCCATATAACTGATTGTTCAGATATGAGGTCTTTTATCATAACTCCTCCATTTGTGCAGCTAGGAACATGAAATTTTGCACCATTTTCTCTCATTATTAACAGAATACTTACAGTGAAAATAACAAGGATCGGGTGACTATAACATATATGTATCTTCCATACATCTGATTGTTCAGATATGGGATTTTACTGTAAAACTCCTTTATTTGAACAGCTAAAACCGATAAATTTCGTAAGATATTTTATAAATAATAATACAAAGTCTACTGAGAAAATCGTCAAAATCTATGCTGTATAAGCTTTATCTCCTATAGCACTGATTGTTCAGATACCAGTTTTTGCGATATATCTCCTTTATGTAGGAAACTAAACCCAATAAATTGTGTTACCGGGTTACATACCGATCACATAGCAGTGAAAATCACTTAGATTGGTGCTAATATAAGGTATATCTTCCATACCTCTGATTGTTCAGATGCGATTTTTTATATAGGTATGTAACTCCTCTATCGATGTATGCAGATGTATTCAAAAGCAGTAATCTGTCAAAGTAAAATTTGCAGATGTTCATGAAAGGTATGAAGCCTTCGGCATAGCCGAAGACAGCGCTGCTCTTACTTGTTAAAAACCAACTTTAACAACGGAAACGGGTGAGCCGCGTTGTTTAAGTTAGCGGATATATGGTGCGAATCTTAATGATGCAAGATTCTCATTACTTGAGTTTAACCCTGATGTACAGGATGAAAAGACTCCTCACCTATACAGCGTGGGGTAAGTATAATCCCACATATATTTTGGCTATTTTTGATAATTTATCAACATAAAACATAAAGCCATCAAATATAAATTTTTATTCAGAATTATGACGAAACACATAAAAAATTTTACAAAAAGTGCCAATAAGTTTGTATAGCCAGTACTGTTTTCAGAAATATTATTTTCTTTTCTTACCAAAATAATATTGCCTTAGACATTTATTATCCAAAAAAAATAAATTAAATCACTTAAAAATATTTTGGACTGACCATCTATTTGAGTCTATACTCGCCATTCGCTTACTGTTTTATTTTAATTGTATAGTGTGAGAAATCTTTAGGTCCGGCTACCACGGTATTAAAGAAAAAAATAATGCATGAACAAGACATTTAAGCCACTGGATTTAAAATAACCCCACCTCGTACACCCAAGGTTAACGCTCGTAAACATAATGATATTAATCCAAATAGTACCACAGAACGGAGCGGAATTCTATATTCAAATATGACACAAACTTCTCTCATACATACATAGGTGTGTGAGCAAAAATGTATCCACTGGGAAAATAGGTAAGCACCTTGCGAGGTAAGCCATGTTTTCTTTCAGTTTTTAGTACCAAAATTGTCATCATGGCCAATGTCATCTACTAGTAAAGGGCAAAATGAACACCTCCGAAGACACATTACGTTGTCAGTTGCAAAATAACGTGCAGCCGAAGTTATTTACAAGCACCGAACTACTCCGAGCGACTGCTCTGCATTACACGTAACTTACTTTGTAAAGCGGCTCAGAAGTATATCTGATACCAAATGTACATTCTAAATTCCTACATACATAAGGCGGTCATGCCTTTGTAAAAGTAAGGGACGTTCGGCAGGGAAATGGTAATGACTGCCAGGTGAAGAGTAAGTTGCTAATAAGGTATTATTACGTGCTCCTAATTCCCACTGGGTAATTGTGGATGAGAGTATACGATATGCATATGTATTAGAGGGCTGCATGAATTCATTCAAAACGGCTTGTAAATTATTCATATACAAAACGAATGAATAATTTTGGCTTAAAATTTTTTTTGAATTTGAGTAAATATCTGTTCTGATATATGTATGTGTCGACATTACAGGGGTTGTAATGAACCTTAAGGGAGATCTCCCAAACTGAGGAATAAAAGAGTACTCCCTTTGACATTATCTCGGAGTAGTAAACGAGATTTCTCAGTTTTGGTATGCTTTATTATTCGCTTATAAGCAAAAGCGATGCCTCCCAAAACTAACAATAAAATAATGCTCCTTGAGACATGATTTGGAACAACAAAGGAGAGTTTTCGATTTTATACTACACTAGCTTTTTCCCGCGTGTTTCCCCCCCCCACGTCTTTATACAAATATGAAAAATACTTCATGTAACGTTGTTATATTTCATTTCTTCTCTAATTATAATATAGCCGTGATAGCATAATATGTTAGAATAGTTGTATAACTGGGGTGCTATGGAATGAAAAGCAATAATAAGTTTTTGGCACATCAGGTGTTTTTATTTATATTAAAATATCTCCAATAAATTATATAATAGTAGAAATACCAACGTTGTATTGTAATAACTAAATTTTAACTATCTAATTTCTTACGAAGAATAACTAATATTATTCCACAGCATATTTTTAGTACTTCAAAGCATCTGTTAACATAAAAGCATTTTCCAATGCAATTAGCATACATTTTATTATCGATAAAGAGTTGGGTTTTATTTTAAGGCATTCTGGTTTATTGTCATTGCAACAGCTAAGCGATTTGGAAACTGTAGTTTTTTAAATTGGAAAGGCATATCAGAAGGAATTTATTTATAAACTCATTTATATAAACCTTACCATAAGCACCCACCATAGATATGACTTCATATCAAATTTATAATTCATGCGACGTATGGTTCCGAAGTTATAGCTGAAACAAAACTCCACGCCTATGGGATATGCCACGCCCCTTTTTAGAAACTAATTTATATGTACCTTACCATAAGCGACTACCATAGATACATACGACTTCATAACAAATTTCAAATTCATGTGACTTAAGGTTCCGAAGTTATAGCTGAAACAAAATTCCTCGCCGAAGGGATGTTCACGCCCCCGTTTATAAACTCATTTATATACACCTTACTATAAGCGTCTCCCATAGACATGTCTTCGTACCAAATTTTAAGTTCTTTTGACTTATGGTTCCGAAGTTATAGCTGATTAAACATTTGCAGGCCTATTGGAGGTGCCACGCCCCCTTGCGAAATTTACGACATATTTGCAAATAAAGCCATACCTATAACCTTCCCGGGGTAAAAACAAATAAGTCTACAAAGTCTCGTGCGATTCCATGTCGTGGTTCAAAAGTTATAAGGTAATAAACAAACAGACATTCACATTTATATGTATAGATTATTGCTCACATTGGTGCAAACGAAGAGATCTTTCAAAGTTAATAATAAAAGACTACTCCTTTTGACCTCGTTTCGAAACAATAACAGAGATCTTTCACTTTCTTACTCAATTATAACTATTTTGGGAGCAAAAACCGACGTCTCCCAAAGTGATGAATCCAATTATTTTTAATTGTTATTGGAGCAACATGCATTTCAGTTCAAGAAAATTTTGCGATTTTGAATATGAGTAAATTATCAAATAAAACGAAACAAAAGAATAAAAAAGAAAACTTATTACATATTAAAATGAACAGACGACGTGGATTTAAACAAATACGTATCTATCGGTATGTATTGCAATATTTGTTCAAATTTATTGCATATTATTAATTAATCCAAAATATTTCTTAGATTAACCATATTCTATGTATGTATTTCCAAACGGCATCTAAAGCATCGACACCCTTATGTTGACTATCGTCACGAGCATCGGAAGTTCATGGTTTTAAGGAGGTCAACGCGTACCGGTAGACTGACAGTAAAAACCCTAATAAAGGTGCTGGCCCAATGCAGGCTTGCTTTGCTTGCTTCGCTGCGAGAAGTGTCAAAAATTATTTGGAATATACTAAAACGTATAAAGGCTGGCCAAATAGCAGCTTTTCTTCATTTGCTTTAAGCGCCTCAAAGTTTGAAATAAGCAAATGTTTTATTTGAAATCGTTTTGTAGGATTTTGACAAGGAGGTATGTTCCTTTCAAAATACATAAATTCAAACAAAAATTTGCTTACTTAATTTAAAAAAGTCACAGAAAATGCTGGTAATTCGAAATTAAATAAAAATGATTCATTGTTTCTATATTTATATTTAACATACCCGTTATCTTATAGTAAAATGTTGCAAAGCCCACATTTACAAATATTACACGAGAGGAAAAAACTTTTATAGCTCTTTTCTTCAAGTAAATCGCTTTTTTAAGTTATAGTTTTTTTTAGTAAATGTAGATATAGATATGTATGTATCATTATTATCATTTCTTTTAAATACAAACATTATTTCGCATTAATTTGAAAATAAATCTGAAAGTTTTTGATACATTTTTTAGAGTTTTCTTGGAAATAATTATTAACGTTAAGGGTACAGACATTGACTTTTCAACCAGACAGCTGGTTACTTTGACAGCGTTCGAAGCCACCATTCGGCCAAGCAAGTTTTCAAAGTAAATCAAAGCAAATTGAGGTCAGCAAGGCGCGCAAAGCAAGCATGCATTGGGCCAGCGCCTTAAGCCTCTAAACTGAAAGTGCCTGAGTGTCCGAAACCGATCGTATTTGTTTGGCTAGAAGTTTGAATGAATTCATGCAGCCCTCTAATCTGTATGTATGTATGTACATAAATTTGCATGTATTTAGTTTGTTTTATTGCTCTATTTAAAGTTACACTTTTCGGGTGTATACCGCTGTAGGTGCTTACCAGGGAAGCCAACTCGTGGGGAATTCCCCGATTTGTGGGAAATCCCAGTTTGCGTGGGGAATCGGGGAATGGACCGTTTTTTGTGGGGAATTTTCGTTTACGTGGGGAATCGGGGGATGAACTGCTTTTTTGTGAGGAATTAGGTGTTAACTATTATTTTCTTTTTTGCTACACTAATTTCATATTGAGTTAGAAAAGTTTCTTTAGAAATCCAACTGCAACTTAAATTAGTGATTTGCAACACTGAAAATTATTGCAAATTACCGTTGATTTTTTAGAAATTTCTTTGTCTCATTTGCTTTCATATAACGAATAAATATAATTTATTTTTATATGCAAGAAAACCGCAACACCAGTGGTAAAAAAATTCTAAAACGAAAATTTTTAGCCACTTGAATCTTGCACTTTATTATATTATTATTATATAATAAAGTAACTCAAATAAATAACAAAAAAAAATAATAATCGTTAAAACTTTTAAAAATTTGGTGCGACCAAAATTTTTTCGACCACTGTATGTATGTAAACAATATATTTACATTTTTTATTCTTGATATGTTAACTAACTTTATAAAAGTTTGGTTTGGTGTATGATATGTGGATGAATTACATTTCAAAATAAAATAATCACAAAGACCAGCAATATATTAATATCCATACAGACATTTTTTTTGTAAATAAGGAGATATCTATGTGTCGTGAATTTTACGAAATTTCGGGCAAAATCGAGGAATTTCGTTGTCGAAATCGGGGAATTCTCAAAAGTGAGTTGGCTACCCTGGTGCTTACCCAAATGCATGCCTGATTTGCTTATACATAGATATATATGCATGTAGGCGCGAGCCTAATTTTTCCAGCCCGGCTCGGCACGAGTGCGTAACACGAACGGAGAAAAAAATCAGGGCCTGCCCAGGTCCCGGCATGACCAAAACCGATTAAACACAGACTATCTGGAATTGCTCCAAAAACATTAGCTTAATCGAAAAAATTATGCATACTAGTTCTATGACAAATTTCTATGATAAATATAAATTATCGGACTTTTTTCTTTCTTGTTCGTGCTGAGTTGCAACCCACGGGCCTCTGCCAAAAGCCCGGCCCATGCCCATCTTTAGTGCATATATAATTGTGTACATACACACGTGTGTACTTATTGGAAAGGTATGTTTATTTAAATTTTTACTATTTCCTTGCATTTGCGGATGTTGTTGCCCTGTTGTATCGCTTCAGATATCAATTGTGCGCTTAACTGTATTTACTGGATTCTGCATTCATTTGGCTAAAGAAATGTTAGAGGTTCGGTGAGTTTTTGCTTAAGTTAAGTTTCCTTCCAGGTAATGATTTTCCGTTTAGAAAATAAATAAGTAGTTTGAAGAAAACCATCCTGGCAACAAAGTCAAATCAGGGTTATAAGCAACGGCGACCGCCGAAGCTTTGGATGTAAATCCTGCGTTCGACGCCGAGTTTGTAGCAATAGTAAAATTAAAACTAAACGTATCCCGTTTATAAGTTTTTAGATTCAGCGCGCTAAAATTGATTTATATACTTCCGAAAAGGACGATTGCTTTAAAAAATGCATGCTAAAGCTGCCGAGAATACTAACGGCGTTTCTTATCGAAAAATGTTGCCTTTCGCAGTGCTCTCTATGTAAAAATACTAAGAAGAGGAAATAAAAAGGCAACATTTTGTTTAAAAAAGAAAACGTCATTAGCTTCAACACTTCTTGGGTGTTTCCTACTGGGTTAAGTCGAAAGTCGTCCTACATCTTTAACACACTAGTAGTTAGTACTCATGCAAATGAATGTACACGCACGCATTTTTACGTACATGCAATCTTTATACCGTTAGCCAGATTACTGCATTCAAAAAATCTGTGCTCTCATTCCGCTACTTCCTGCAAGACGGCTTCTGCATTTTTTTACCGCTTCTTTGTCTGTTCTACGATTTTTCAATGGGAAAATATTCTTATTTGTGCATTTGCATTTCCATTTGCACAGATAATTTCTTTCTTTCACCGCAGCTGCCAGTCGGTTGGCAAGTCAGCAAATCAGTCAACCAACATCGCACCCTAACCCAGTTCTCCAGCCAGACCACCACCAGCTTTTCCAAGTCACTTGAAGAGTACACAAATTCTTGCCTTCAATTAAGCTTTGACAAGTGCAGTGCACACAATTCAAACCATCACAACCAGCCTACCGCTGCATACACCTTAAACCTCATTTCGAACGGCTCCTTAGACTATTCCACTCCTTTAGTTACTATTCCCCCCTGCTCATCAACTCGAAATCAGAAGGCGTTTTAGATGGTGCAGCAGACAGTTTGATACATCAATTCCTCTTGGTGATTCCTTCATATACACATATATAACTTCGCATGGCAAATGCAAGTTGCAAGGAATCTGCTACAAACCGCCGCCCCCAGGCGAAGTCGAAGTGGGGGTAACTGAAATGCGACGGGGTTTTCGAAGTTATGGTCGTTGACGCAGATGTATAAATGAAATGCAGTATCTCTGAAGCAAATTTTCTTCATTTTTATTTGTAATTTTGTGAATAAAGACTATAGCCTATTTGCAGACGTATAAGCAGAGCGCAAAATTAAAATATTACAAAAATACTAGAGAGACATAAATATGCCATAGAAAAGGAAGGAGAAAATAAAATAATTTGAAAACAAACCGAGATATTCAGAAGATTTTTAAATACTCGAGAACATGTACATATGTATGTACATACATACATATATATTTCTTTAGAAAAATTTTCAATAGAATGAGATCACTGCATAATATTTCCAAGAAGACTAGACGCTGATGGGCAGCCTTAGCGATATACATAATTTACGCTGAGGAGAAGCTGTGTTGAGTTTAAATTCAATGACCATAATTTCTAAAGACAAGTTTATTATGCATATTTAGCGCAATCACCGCGGTACCCAGTCTCATAGTTGCAATACGTGGATTCTAAATGCATATGTATGTATGCGTGTATAAAGTAGATGTTCGTCGCCGGAGAGCATATGAGCTTTGGATTTCTTCCACAAATGCAAGTTTCCTACTTATTTAGTAGAGAATTCAACGGTTCTTTTATATTCTTCTAGCCTTCTTCATCTCGTTTTACCAAGTTAGTCAAATATCTTCCATTTTAGAGCTCGATACCTTTGCCACAATTTAATGCCAATTTAATTTCTATTTTTCCGCGATTTGAATCCGCAACGATGCGGTGAGCATCAGCGGCGTCAGAGTGTAACGGTGTTTGTCAGTATGAATTGTAAAAAAGTCAACCGACGCTTAGGTTGGTCATTATGGGCACAAGTAGTATTTGTCGCTGAACTTCAAAATGCTGAAATTATCATAATGGCAGCTTTGGCCAGAGGATGTCACTGCACTTCACAGATGGCGGTCTATTCACATTATGCAGTGCGGGTTTTAGTTTTCAAGAACTGCACAGCAAGGACTCAAAAGTTATACAACGCCATTATTGCTACATTTAAAATTTCTGTAACCACTTTTAATTATCGCTCTTGTTCAAGTCGAGAGATTGTGGTTTCTTTCATGTAATGCGTTTTATTTAAGAATATTATAAATGCTATGTTTTCGTCTGCGGGAAGAGCGTTATAATCCACAAGTCAGATGTATTCGCCAGCCCTTTTTAAGAAATTTCTAACTGAATGGATCTGTAAATCGTTCTACCGTCATAAACTAACGACAAAACTTTTTACCTTTGGCTAATGAGGTCGAAAGAATAACAAACGTGTTCTGATGCAGGTAAATGGCCCTGTTTGGCTCTCAAACTTTCATGGTTTGGGCCGAGACCAAGAAACTTCGCTAATCGCCTATCTGCTTTGCCATGATCCGCCAGTAGATCAATCCGATTGCAGACAGGTCATTCATCCTTCCAATGTGTTCGTGGTCGCCCTTTCTTTCGTTGACCACCTGAGTCGAAGGATCTTTTCACCGAAGCCTCGTCATCCGTGCTTACAACATGTCCAAGCCAGCGCAGTTGTTGTATTTTTATGCGCTTACGAGTAACTAAATCCACGTCATTGAAAAGCTGGACAGTTCTTTAATCCATCTTATCCGGTATTCGTCGCCTACGCGAACCGGGCCATAGATTGTGCGTAGAATACTTCTCTCGAAAGTAACCAAAACCATATTTTTACCGATGATATTATGGGTCAAAAACAAACCGCTCGAAATCAATAGATATACCATTTTTTAAAGCCATTGTGTTTTCACTTTCTTGAGATTTTATTTTCAAATGATTTAGAAAACGAGTTTAGTAAATTTATTCGCAATTTATATCAAATATTAAAATATGAGTGTCAAACTAAGCGCGATTTTTTAGCCTTTTGAAACTTGCACTTCAAATTGCTATATAACTGAGTACCCGAAAATGTCGTAAATATTCAGATTAAAAAGTTGCAATTTTGATGAATATGTGTTAGATTTCCCTTAGTTTTGTATACAGCTCGAAACTGTGATCTGTATGGTCTTGGTTAAAGTTTAGACGGTATTTTTATAGAAAAATTACAAAAAAATTTACAGTCAGTCAATAAAGTTTAGGTACAGGGAATTTTTTACAATACGGGCAACTATTTTTTAAATATTTTATTTTATTTCAAAATAGGTGGATATCAAAAGGCATTTTCCGCACTTCATAAGCCTTTCTGCACTGTATGTTGTTATATTGTAAACGGTCGTTGAACTAAAATTTCTCGACTGAGTAAATACTTTCGAGTACAAGTAGACTGGAGTCTGCGGCTGCTCGCCCGTAGTTCGTGTGGCGGCCGTGGGCTGCAGCTCCCATGCGCAAACGCCCGCACCGACGTTCCCCAACCCAACCGATTCCTTTATTCGCCGCCATGAGGAAATACAGATGATGTCCTTAAATAGTGGTACTTTTCCACAGTTTAAAAAAATATATAATTTAGTTTGTTTTAACAACTGAGATGATCTTAAGTATATAGTTTGCTTCCTGACGCAAAGAGAGAAATCGGCTTCTAATTAAAATTTCTTAAAGTGAACTTCAAATTAAAAGTTATTTTAAAATGAAATGTAAAGAATTCTTTTTATTTAAACATTCATTAGACATTCAAAAATGTCATAAATATGAAATAAATATAACTTATGTTAAAATTAATAAAACTTTTATTTTTTATGAACTATATTTTATTTATATACCAAAATATTGCTAAACACAAGTTCTCTGGCGTTTTAAAGTATTATCTGTTACTTACATTCATAATTTTAATCTGAATAGAAATGTACTGAAAAGTACTGATTTTTTAGCATGAAAAAGTCTAACGTACTGATTTCGCGCATAAAAAATCTGGCAACCCTACCCCACCTATATATTGCCGACCCCTCTCCCCCTTTCCCTCGTCTGGAAAGAACTTTAAGCCAGTGGTGTTGAGGCCAGTAGTGCTTAAAGAACTGGTCGCTAACGGTCCCCTCCGATGTCCGCCTAACGGGAAGCCAAGGAGGCGTCCTGGAGGCAATTTTACGAATCCATCGAGGATACCAAGGAATCTGCGAGGTTAAGCAAAATCCTTGCCAAAGGGCACTCGCAGCCAACATACAGTGACGGGCAAAACTGTAACATGGTGTAACACTTTTTACTTCAGCCATCGCTATCTTTCCAAGTTCTAACGACTTCCATACTTTTGTTGTATATTGTTGTATTGTTGGTACATCCCTCTCTCATAATGATTTGAAGTCAATACAACAACAATAAAAAAACCAGCAGACAAAAATGTAAATTAAGGCAGATGTTACAGTTTTGCATTCATATATTTTTAAGAAATTTTTAACAATTTTCACGAAAAAAAGAACGTTCAGTACTCTTTTGCTTGTTTCAGTTCCTGGATGCGATTTGGCATACCTTATTTGTATATTTGTAAAAATTCTGGAGGTATATCCTTAGTTTGCTTCCACAGCTCATGTACTCGATTTTACGGACTTTGATACTTATTAAGCTGTGCTTTTAGTTGATTTCGCAAATTCTCGATGAGATTCATGTCCGCGGATTGTGGAGGTCATTTCAAATTAGCAAATTTTTGCTTTTGTATCCAGGCTTTGCGAACATGTGCAGTGTGTTTTGAGTGATTTTTCAGCAGAAACTCTCATTTTTTCGACTACATCTTGCAAACTTTGTTGAAATATGAACAGATACTGTTCCTTACGCATAATACGTACTAACGCACAGACAAAATTTTTGAAATACAACCCCAAACTATTATTGACCGACCACTGTTATTCACAGTTTGCCTTACATGCTGCGCATGTGCGTAATTTGGGTCTTTGATCCATTACCATGCCCGGCCATCTGATTGAAAGCGATTTATTTAGTCTTGTCAGACCATATACCCTTTAATTGAAACTTAAAAATATGTTTTTATTGCATTCTGAACGGCCTAACATATCCCAATAGGCAACGGTTCGGTTTTCGTGCCACACTCGCACATGTATTTTGATCAAATTTGCTTTTTTCTTCTTTATGATGCCTTTGCGCTCAATTTGGCAATTCTTCGCCTCACTGTCTACTGAGTTGCATTCAATTTTAATACCTTAAGCGCTTCTGTAATAGTGGCTGCAGCGCTACTTGCTACAAAGTTCACAAGATATCGTACCGTAATATTTTTTGACAGACTTCCTTTGTCCTTGGGAACACTTTAGGCTATATTTTTTCTCAGTCTTAACATTTTCAAGTAGCAAATTCCAAAATTTTGTGCCACTTTTCGTGCGGTCCCGCCTTGCCGCAGTAAATCTATTATTTACATTTATGGTTCCTGATTAACTATGTTATATACTGGTGATCACTTCTTCAATAAATTACAATATAGAAAAAAGTGAGATGACTTTCAACTAAGTAAGAGATAACTGTCAAATGCAAAACTGAGAGTGAGTGCAAAACTGTAACATCTGCCTTAATTTAAATTTTTTTTTATTTTTGTTGTATTGAGTTCAAATCGTTATGAGAGAGGGAGTAGGGATGTACCAACAAGAATATACAACAAAAGGATGAAAGTCGTTAGAACTTGGAAAGCTAGCGATGGCTGAAGTAAAAAGTGTTACACCATGTTACAGTTTTGCTCGTCACTGTATATAAAAAGGTCAGATGGTTCATGGACCGAGTCGGCTGGGGAGTCGCTGGATATCCTTCTGAATACACATTTTCCAGGGTGCAAAATCGATGTAGTGGAAACCCTAGGACCTCTTAGAGGAGCTACTAGAGAGGAAAAAGATAAAATTTGCTATCTTCAGCTATATATTTCTGATCAATACCAAATTACCCTAATATGGGTCCCGCGACATAGGGGCATCTACGGAAATGAGGCAGCGGACGAACTAGCAAGGAGCGGCTCCGCACTGGATGTGTCCCACGCGGTGGACATGGGCGCCTCGCTCAGGGAGATTAAGACAAAAATTACCGAAATTCATCATTTGAAGGCCAGGCAGAGGTGGAACTGCACAGGATCCTACAGAATTGCCCGGCAGTTCTGGGTGTCCTACGACCCACTCAAAACCAAAGCTCTCTTAGGAATGAGCAAAACAAATGCCTACAAACTTGCTGCAGTGTGCACAGGGCACTGGCCCGTTGGGGTACATGCCGAAAGGATAGGACTGCCCTTCAATAGGTTCTGTCGCAGCTGCGATGACCCAGGCTCAAAAGAGCCAGTCTAACACTTGCTGTGCGAGGGTCCAGCCTTCGCAAGGATGAGGCTAAATACACTCGGCAAACCATTCCTGCAGAATATTTCAGAGTGCATCTGTCTCTCTCTGTATGACGTACTGAAGTTTATTAAAGCCGCCAAATGGCTGTAGGTTGCACGAGTTGTGGAATCAAAATGGCAAAATTGCTTGTCACCTGAGTGACAATCCACTTAAACCAACCAACAAGTAGAATCGAGTATTCCCTAACGATACTTTGAGTAGCATGAAGGTATTCTTTTCGATACTTTTAATGTGTACAGGCATCGAGTACATGGTGGTATCGGACGAACACTATGCACACGACTTGCTTATAACTAGGGCTCGGCATCTCATGCAAATGCATGTTTTTATTGGGCGTTTATAAATGGAAATGGTTAAGTTATCTTTACGGATCATAAAATTTCCTTTAAAATAGCATTAAATCGTTTGTGCATATTTTTTGCATATTTTGCAGTAAATGCATGGCTTTGCAAAACTGCCTGTTTTTGCATATTTACTGCGCATATTTAAGTATATTTTACATTTAATGCATATGGCTTTGGCATATTTTTGCATTTTT
>NW_023463016.1:11673-15904 GCF_013731165.1 Rhagoletis pomonella | reverse complement strand
GGAAGTGCGGCGTCAGCACATTCACACAGGTATGTGTGTTAGCCCCCGTATTAACTACCCCCCCTTTAAACATCTGCGTCCCGCTGATGAGGTAGTTCCTGACGTAGATCTTTGAAGAGGGCGTTTGGCTGATCTTGTTTGATTGAGCGATTGAGCCTGGGAAAGTAGATAGTTGTAGTAATCTTCCTCCAAATTACGTAGCATATTGATGCAAGGATCGTCAAAGCAACGGTGTCGATAATCAGCGAAAAGTGAAAAGTTTCGCAAAATTTTCGTAGGTGTCGGATGTTTGTTACGCTAAGCTCGTGGATGTAGTCCAAATTCAACTTCAGGCCATTACTCGTCACGTTTGTTAATGCAGGTGGCAAAGCCTGTACCATCCTTGTCGACCTGCTGGTAAACGTTTGGTTTCCCACTACGATGGTTTCGTTGTTGAGCAAAACGACATATGTTCCATTCAGGACGTTTTCGTAGTTTTTTGCCTGGATTTTACCCCAAAAGTTCGTTAGGAATAGTGATGTCTCGTCCATCATTTCTATGATTATGCTGCTGGATGGTTCGAAGTGACATTTCGCATTTCCGCCTTTTAACAATCTCGCTATGCATCCGTCTTCGGGTAGTCTAGCCAACGATTTGGGTGCGCAAATTGAGTAATTGCCAATGGACGAGCAATCATTTTTAATACCGAACGTTTCGTCCTGATTTATCAACATTTTCTCATAGTCGAGTACCACGTGTTGTCCATTTATAATAGCAGCTCGTGTCATTAAGAGTCGATAGCTGTCCGGCTTCACCTTTGGCATGGAAAGAACATACAGAAGAAGTGTTCCGTTCGAGTATACGGATGCCGATCCGTGTTCTATAGCCTCGATTGAGTTTTGGTATGGTAAGGACTCTTTTTCGAGTATAAGTCTATGGATTTCCTCTCGATCAAGCAGGTTCGTGTTCACGATGCCCGTTTTTGCCATTTGGCACGCTTGCACCACCTCCGATACTTGTTCTTTAAGGATGAGAACCTTACTTAGGTCCAGAAGTTCAAGGTTTTCTTCTTTAACACTCTTGCTGATTGCATTAATGTGAACCATCATTTGATTTGCCTTCTCAATTGCTTCACGGGTTCCGTTAAAGAGCTTGTCATTGACGCGATATTGGTGGTTGTTGTTGGTCACCACCTCGTTTAAGCTTCGAAGGATATAGTCCCAATCCGCAGCATCCGGAGAGCAAGCAATCCATTTCCATGCCGAACCGATCCAGTCAATAGAACGTGTCTTTCTCAATTTGGTCATCTGAAGTTCTTCAAGACGTAGCTCAGTCTGGCTCAGGTGGAATTGTAAAACTGTCCTCACTGCTTCGTTTTCGATCTCATACCGTGTTGTCTCTCTTAGTTTTTCCAACGCTATGTTAAAGTAGTTAAGGTCAATCACGTGGACGAGACTAAAGTGTCCATTCAAGATCCAGCCATGCCCATGATCAAGAGTCACCAGAGGGGAGTCGTAGATGTATATGTTGAGGCCGCAAACGCCGGATATGAAGAGTAAACTGTCTTTCGATAATTTTATGAGAAAGAGAAAAAAAAAATTTGAATTGTTGTGGCCTTTTTAGTTATCCACACCGCAAGTTTTATGAATTTTACATTTCTTGTTACCATACTTCGGGGACGGTGAGAAAAAAAACTGTGCTTTGCCTGAGATTAGTCTAGGTTCTTTCCAAATAATTTCCTCTTAAATAGCCGTTAGTATGTGTTTTTCTTATCCGGTACCTGTTAGTGCTTTTGTTTAAACATTCTTTACTTAATTAATTGTTAGTGTTTCGCTTATCCGTTAAGTATTAGTATTCTGTTGTTTTTTTTGTTTAAATTTTTTCCATTTCACATTATACTATTATACTATACTATTATACTATCCAATTACTTAATTACTTTATTTCCCGTCCCCGCGATTATAAGATTATGAATTTATTGTTGACAAGACCACAGAATCCAAAAGTTCTGCAATAATCTTTAACTGAAATCAAAGTTTGCTAAATTTTTTGCAAATAAAACAAAAACTTGTGGTCCGCTTTGATTTCTGTGGACTTATCAAGTCTTGCGGTAGAAGAGTTGCCTTTTTTGCTATAGTATATGCCTCTTTTATTTAGCATTTTGCTATTTTGTAGTGTACTATAGAAGCCTTTTTCACATAGTATTTTTTTATTTTTGTTTTTTTTTTTTTTGTTTTTTTTTTTTTTTTTTTTTTTGTTTGTGGGCTGTAGACGCCTAACTAGCATTTATTGCTGTTTTTTGGTGGGCTACAGATGCCTCTTTTATATAGCATTTTCTGCTGTTTATTAGTGGGCTGTAGATGCCTCTTTTACAAATGTTTCTGTTTACTTGTGGCGTTTTTAACTTTTCCCTCGGTGTGCACCTGATCGTGTTTAAATTTTTTATTAAAAATTTTTTATTATTTTTTTTTTTTTATTATTATTGTTATTATTGAGCCCTAGTTTTTATATGTACCTTGTGAATTTTCCTACCAGTGTCCGTCTCTAGGGTTACTCGGTTGTCCTTGCGAACCCTTTCCTTTTTATAGAGTGGTTTTTGTTTACTCTTAATCTGTTTGTCCCTTACATAGACATCGTCTCCTACCATAAACTTTTTTATGCCTTTCCTTCTCCTATTTAGTCGAAGGTTTCGCGATTCTTGATTCTTTCTAATTCGATCTTTAATTTCCCTGTGGACCTTACTTCTAAAATCTGTCAGTCCTTGGTAGTTTATTCTTTCGGTTCTATTAAAGAATACATCACTAGGCTTCCTTTTGGTCACGGAGTGAATCGTTGTATTATAGCGGTCGACTGCAATGTAGGCTAGTTCTTTGGGACTCGTATTGCTTATTTCCTTTCGCAGACATCGATAGATTTCGATCAAAGTTGAATGAAATCTTTCGATCTGCCCATTCACTTCACTTCTTTGCACTGGAGTTTGGTACAATTCAATCCCTAAACCTCTTATATAATTGCTTACTAGAGGGCTCATAAATCCTCTCTCATTGTCTGTTACTATTACCCGGGGGGTTGTGAAGTAGTGGATAAGCTTGGCAAATTTTGCACGAAGAGTGAGGGATGAGCGGTTCCTTATGTGGAAAAGTTTTGCAAACTTCGAAAATTTGTCAACGCAGGATAGAAATTTTTCGTTTTGGATTTCGAAAATGTCAACGTGCAATATTTCGCATGGGTATTTAGGAATGGGCGTTTCCTTTATAGGGGGTACCGCGGGATGTCTATCGTACTTGTTTGTGAGGCAAGTTTCGCAGATAGATGCGAATTTCCTTATCCGACTTGCCATTTTAGGGAAATAGTACTTTTCCAGGATTTGCTCTTTATTTTCCCTGGGGTTTCTGTGTGCCCTCTTATGTTCATCTTCCACTATTTTGCAAATTCTGTCTTCGTTGGCCACGTCCTCAACTACCCGTTGAGTTATCCTAATTTTATATAAAAGAAAATGTTCTAAATATACCTCCTGTAGGAGTTGCAGACGATTCTCTGGGATTTTAATGCCATTTATGAGTGACGGATTGAGTCGCTCCTTTAGTACTTGTATTACTGTCGGTTTATCGATGCTATCCAGGGTTGTGTAGTGTCGAGTAAAACCAGGATGTGGGTTTTCTACACATGTCAAAGCCTTACCTTCCCTGAGCACTATTTGATTACGAAATACATTCAGGGGACATTCGACGTGTGGAATAAGGTCCGATGCGTCCTGCTCCGCGCTATGGACAGTTGCCATATCGCTTTCAATCTCTGAAGCTGAAGCGCTGTTCAATTGTGCATCTACCCTTGTCGGACTTCCACTTTCATCATCATCTACCTTACCCGTTGACTCTGCACTGGTTAAATTGTTTGCTTGGCACGGCAGTCTTGACAGAGCATCGGCCACGACATTTGATTTACCTGGAGTGTAAATCAATTCGTGGTTGTACTCTTCGATTCTGGCCTTCCATCTCTTCAGCTTTGCATTGTAATTTCTGCTTCCCAATGCAAAAGTGAGAGGTTGGTGGTCAGTATAAATCTTAATCATCTTTGCACCATACAAATACGATCTTAAATTGTCCAGGGCCCAAACAATTGCCAGCATTTCTTTTTCATTTGTGGCGTACTTCTCTTCTGTTCGGGTAAGGGAGCGCGATATATATGCGATTGGCCGGTCTCTTCCGGGTTCGCCTTGGGATAACACCCCTCCTATGGCATAGTTCGAAGC
>NW_023463016.1:0-11573 GCF_013731165.1 Rhagoletis pomonella | reverse complement strand
TTTTTTTTTTTTTTTATTATTATTGTTATTATTGAGCCCTAGTTTTTATATGTACCTTGTGAATTTTCCTACCAGTGTCCGTCTCTAGGGTTACTCGGTTGTCCTTGCGAACCCTTTCCTTTTTATAGAGTGGTTTTTGTTTACTCTTAATCTGTTTGTCCCTTTAATAGACATCGTCTCCTACCATAAACTTTTTTATGCTTTTCCTTCTCCTATTTAGTCGAAGGTTTCGCGATTCTTGATTCTTTCTAATTCGATCTTTAATTTCCCTGTGGACCTTACTTCTAAAATCTGTCAGTCCTTGGTAGTTTATTCTTTCGGTTCTATTAAAGAATACATCACTAGGCTTCCTTTTGGTCACGGAGTGAATCGTTGTATTATAGCGGTCGACTGCAATGTAGGCTAGTTCTTTGGGACTCGTATTGCTTATTTCCTTTCGCAGACATCGATAGATTTCGATCAAAGTTGAATGAAATCTTTCGATCTGCCCATTCACTTCACTTCTTTGCACTGGAGTTTGGTACAATTCAATCCCTAAACCTCTTATATAATTGCTTACTAGAGGGCTCATAAATCCTCTCTCATTGTCTGTTACTATTACCCGGGGGGTTGTGAAGTAGTGGATAAGCTTGGCAAATTTTGCACGAAGAGTGAGGGATGAGCGGTTCCTTATGTGGAAAAGTTTTGCAAACTTCGAAAATTTGTCAACGCAGGATAGAAATTTTTCGTTTTGGATTTCGAAAATGTCAACGTGCAATATTTCGCATGGGTATTTAGGAATGGGCGTTTCCTTTATAGGGGGTACCGCGGGATGTCTATCGTACTTGTTTGTGAGGCAAGTTTCGCAGATAGATGCGAATTTCCTTATCCGACTTGCCATTTTAGGGAAATAGTACTTTTCCAGGATTTGCTCTTTATTTTCCCTGGGGTTTCTGTGTGCCCTCTTATGTTCATCTTCCACTATTTTGCAAATTCTGTCTTCGTTGGCCACGTCCTCAACTACCCGTTGAGTTATCCTAATTTTATATAAAAGAAAATGTTCTAAATATACCTCCTGTAGGAGTTGCAGACGATTCTCTGGGATTTTAATGCCATTTATGAGTGACGGATTGAGTCGCTCCTTTAGTACTTGTATTACTGTCGGTTTATCGATGCTATCCAGGGTTGTGTAGTGTCGAGTAAAACCAGGATGTGGGTTTTCTACACATGTCAAAGCCTTACCTTCCCTGAGCACTATTTGATTACGAAATACATTCAGGGGACATTCGACGTGTGGAATAAGGTCCGATGCGTCCTGCTCCGCGCTATGGACAGTTGCCATATCGCTTTCAATCTCTGAAGCTGAAGCGCTGTTCAATTGTGCATCTACCCTTGTCGGACTTCCACTTTCATCATCATCTACCTTACCCGTTGACTCTGCACTGGTTAAATTGTTTGCTTGGCACGGCAGTCTTGACAGAGCATCGGCCACGACATTTGATTTACCTGGAGTGTAAATCAATTCGTGGTTGTACTCTTCGATTCTGGCCTTCCATCTCTTCAGCTTTGCATTGTAATTTCTGCTTCCCAATGCAAAAGTGAGAGGTTGGTGGTCAGTATAAATCTTAATCATCTTTGCACCATACAAATACGATCTTAAATTGTCCAGGGCCCAAACAATTGCCAGCATTTCTTTTTCATTTGTGGCGTACTTCTCTTCTGTTCGGGTAAGGGAGCGCGATATATATGCGATTGGCCGGTCTCTTCCGGGTTCGCCTTGGGATAACACCCCTCCTATGGCATAGTTCGAAGCATCAGTTGTAAGATTGAACGATTTTCCGAAATCAGGAAAAGCAAGGATGTCTGAGCAGACAAGCAATTTTTTTAGGTCCTCAAACGCCCTAAGAGCATCCGCATCCAGTTTAATGCGAACGTTTCTCGACTGACTGGCCTTGATCTGCGCATTTTCCCCTCGCGTTAGGTTGGTTAAGGGTTTCGCCACTCTGGCGTAATCCCGGATGAATTTTCGATAATACGATGACATTCCAAGGAAACTTTTCAACTCTTTTAGCGTTCGGGGAGGTGACAGAGCTTCTATGGCCTGTACCTTTGAGGGGTCTGCTTTTATACCGTCGGAGGTTATTATATACCCCAGGAACTCTACCTCTGTTCTCATAAACTTTGTTTTTTCTATGTTTACCTTGACGTTGGCATCTGCCAGCCTTTCGAATACTATATCGACATTTTTCATATGCTCGTCTAAATCTTTACCAAACACTATGATATCGTCAATATAAACGTAGCATATTTTCCCAATATGTTCCTTCAAGACGTCGTCTATCATGCGCTGAAATATGGCCGGTGCATTCCTCAGCCCAAAAGGAAGTCTTAAAAATTCGTACTTCCCATTCATGGTTGAAAATGCTGTTTTCGGGATGTCAGCCTCTTTTATTTCTATTTGGTGGAACCCGGACATTAGGTCGATGGTCGTGAAGTATTTGGCGTGGCCGAGGCTGGCTAATGTTGCGTTGATGTCAGGGATAGGATAGGTATCGGGTATCGTGATTGCATTTAGGCGTTTAAAGTCCACTACCATTCTGTATTGCTTTTCTCCGGACGGCTTTGGTTTTTTAGGTACCACCCAGATTGGAGAGTTGTAAGGGCTTTTGGATGGACGAATAATACCTTCGTCGAGTAGTTCGGAAATCTGTCTGTCCACCTCTTCTCTCATATTGGCCGGGTAGGGATAGCTTTTGGCGTATATAGGATCTTCTGTGGTAGTTTTTATTTCGGCCCTGACAGACGTTTTAATGTTAATTTTTGCGCTCAAAGGCTCAAAGAGATGTGAGTATTTTTTAAGTAGCGATTTCAAAGCGGGCAACACTGCCTCCGGGATCGATGCCTCAGAAAAATTAATACCCCCAACGGTTTTGTTCTTGAGTGGAATTTCAATACCCGGATCTATTTTCAAGGTATGATTTTTCCTGTCTATCACAGCCCCCAATTCTTTCAGGGTATCGTCGCCTATTATACCATCGAAAGAAGTCAGTCCTGGTAGGGCATAAAACGTTAGTACAGTATCATTCCCCATACTGTGAAAAAATTGTCCACTAATTTTTTTGTTTATTGGAACAGGCCCTGCAACAGTTTGCACTGAAAAGGGTGGATCAACCGGAGTTGAGCGGGCGGCTAGTTTGGGATTCACAAAATTTTTGTTCGCCCCTGTGTCGACAAGAAACTTTAGGGTAATATTGTCTTTGGTGACGCAAGTGAGGTAGGGTATGCTGGAATACAGAGCAGCGGGCTTTATATGAAATAGGCTGGTGGCCCGTCCATCATAAAATTTACCTGCTGAGCCTCTTCTTCTCCTGGCTCACTGCTACTTGCTTCCACGTTGTAGAGTCGTTGCTGTTTTGGAAGTCTCTCAATTGATGATGCTGGTCCTCTTTTAAACGCGTTGTTGCTTGCAGGTCGATTCATGTAGTTTACCTGCTTAGACTGAATGCTGCCATCGATTTCCATTTTCTCCGCAGGTTTCGGAGCCGTGGGTCTGCCTGGAGGCGAAGTGTTGGACTCTTGGTTTGACTGGAACCTATTGTATGGCACTCTGTTGTATCCTTGGCCAGCGTTTCTGTTTGTCCAGTTATAACTGGTGCGGGCTCGAGGAGGTATGGCCGGCCTCTGCTGGTTTTGCAACAGGTTATTCGTAGGAACAACAACCCTATTCACTGCGTTCGTATGCACTATTGTATTTCTTAGAGTCAGGTTTTGGATGTCAAGGCAAGCTGAGTACGCCTCTGGAAGTGTTTTTGGTTTCTGGACTATTAGCATGCGTGATAATTCAGGATTCAGACCCCTAATAAACACGTCAAGGGCCCTATTCCGGTATGTTTCTATGAGGACGGAAACCGTTTCGTGCGTATAATCGTCGCATTTAATCTTGTTGACGATCAACGACAGTTGGTGGTTAACTGTCGCATAAAATTCATCTAGTTTGGAACTTCTTTGAGCCAACTGATTTAACTGGTGTTCTAGCGTCCGTATGTCCCTCTTGTCTGCGTAGTGCAGTGATAGGACCTTTTTATCTCAGTCCAGTCACTCTCGAAAACATTATATGCAACTAACGCCGCATCAGCCCCTCCCCGGATTTTTTGCCTAACGTGCTGAAGGATAGCCCTATACAAAGGTTTTTCCTTGATCACTTCGTAATCGGAAAGGATGCCTTCGACATTATGTATCCATGAAATATATTGAGCTGGATTTCCCTCAAAAGTTTGCAGCTCTTTGACACAGTCGGGGAGCCTGCCGATTTCCTTGAGGTCCTGTTCGGACATTGGCGCTCGGGTGTTCGCGACCGAGCTCCCTTGTTGAGCCACACTATTTGCTCCTTCTACACTGCCCACACTATTTGCTCCTTCGACACTGCCTAGCCTACCGTCAATCCTGGTAAGGTTTTGGTCTAGGATTGCGCTGCTCGCTTCTATTCGTGTTAGTCGAGCCTCTAAACCTAACCCATTTTTTTCAATTCCCGTCAGACGCCCCTCCAATTTTCTAATTTGCTCGAGGAGAGCGTTAATTCCCCCAGTTAGTTCGTTCACTTTTGTCGTTAGTGCGTCCATTATCTCTTGTTTCAAATATTTATGCACGTTTTCTTTATAGATTGAATTTTTTTATTATTATTATTTTTTTTTGCAAAGTTTTATACGATCAGGTACCGGGTACTGCCAGCAAGAATATTCTTTTTCGTTTTGCACGGTTATTAGCTTTTTTTTGTTTTTTTTTGCTCGGATCTTCGTCCTCGTGCTATGTTTGTATTTTCTTTTTGTGCAAATAGTTTTTGTTTCGGAAAAAAAAAAAACAATCAGTCTCGATTTGAGTTGGAGGTCGGTTCCTTTCTTACGTTTTCAGAGTTTCCTGCAAAAAGATAAGAAAGGAGCCGCGATTAGACTTGTGAAACTTTTACCGTGTTCTTATGTGTACGGGGACATGTACCAGGTTGGCGTTTCACGGCACATTAGTCTTTAAAGAAAGAGTTTCGGTCAGGAAGGGCCGTGTCATCCTTTTTAGTCGTCAACAATCAGATTGAAGGCAACCTACTAAGGCACAACTTACTTCACAACATAATCTTGTACCTATTGCAATTTCCAGTGTGTTCTTATGTGTACGCTGGAAATGCCGCAGAAATCGAAGTAGCAGTATCCAGTGTGTTCTGATGTGTACCCTGGAGACACCACAGGCAGCTTAATGCAGGAAACCAAGATATGTTAACCTATTGGCCTTCGATGAGGTGAGTATCTGCCTAGGAGTATAGGGTCAGGGACTCACCCAGCCATGTGATCGTGCCAGGATATTCAGTATTGTAAAAGCGTAGTCGTGGACGGTGTCAATTTGTTTTAATTTTCACTTTGAATAAATGCTATTTATTTGTGTACCTGAGGGTCTTCGGGGTCACAGGTCCACTTAATATCATGTTATTCCTGGTTCGGTCGCTGATGACCCGCAGGATATGACGTAGTAATTTACAGCTTTAGCCTGAGGTTCATTCGGGGTCACAGGTCTAAGCGACAATTTATCACTCGGCTATTAGAGCCTTTAATTTTTTTGCTCTCACATTTTTTATTGTTTCCTTATTTACCTCTTCTGGGAAGAGGAGCTTTTATACTCTGGAGGGTCCCGTAAGGAATCTCAGAGTTAAGCTTCTATTATAAACCGGAGGGTCCCCCCGAAGGTGGTGAATCGCGGCTTCAAGGATATTAAGTTATGGATGGTCAATCCGTAAATTATTCAGTTCACTATTTGATTTTTATTCACTTCTTTGGTTTGACCCCTTCTAGGAAGGGGAGCTTTTATACCCTGGAGTTCCCCTGGAGTTGGGGATCGCAGAGCTAAGCTAATGTTATAAACCGGTGGATACCCAAAGGTAGTCAACGGTTTCAAAATATTTTGTTATGTGGATGTACAAGCCATAAATTTATAAGCACCTTCACATTCAACACTTCCACTTATCACAACACTGTTCATCACTTGTCACGACCACTTGAAAAAGGACTCCAGCAGTTAAGAGGATCCTTTTCCTTAGACCCCACAATTAAGGAGGCCCTTCCTCAGAGACCCACACTTTCGGTGGGTCCCTGCTCGGGCGCCAGTCATCGAGCTCACATCCGTGAGCCCGAAAAAGTTAAAGTTGGGGGCCGCACGGCGGCCCCGAGTTGTCCTTCCTAAAATAAAAGACAATAATTAGTTTTGTACAAGTATATTTACCATCTGCTTCGTCTGTCCCAAATGGAATGAATGCAACATATTTCTTAATACTATGACTTACTGCCTAACCGGCTGAATTAACTGCTGACGCTGCGCTTCCCATAGATTCAATTATGCTAACGTATGTTCGATTATTTTTGCATGAGAGTTCAATTACCCGCACTGGTTATGCGCGTGTTTGGGGAAGTGCGGCGTCAGCACATTCACACAGGTATGTGTGTTAGCCCCCGTATTAACATGCATGTTACAAGTGATCGATAAAGCAGTCGTTGTACTTAACCGGAGCTTCTACCTCCGATTTGTGCTAATCAGACATTGAACAACCGGCCCTTAGCGTTTACAAACATAGGTGATATAGTAGGCTTTCGGTGTTTGCAATCCTATGTCGGTGGCAGTAATCACCGCCCCATTGTTATTGATATGCAAAATAGTAATAGGGCTTTCGCACGCGGCGATTTTTCAGGCAACTTTTAGTTGAAAGCAAAAATCGCCTCGACCGAACGGCCTTTTAACTAATCGCTTTCAACAAAGTTGGTCGCCAGCCAACTTTGAGCTCGTTCAACTTTTTTTCCTTGCAACCCTGTGTTTCTTTACATTCTGTATCAGTGTTGGGAAATGAAATCGTTCCTTCAGTACGAAATCTATACAAAAAATGTACTTTTCGGCTATAAATTGCATACACTTTTTAATTCGCTCATATATTTTCTTAGTACATTCCCTTCAAGACCAATGATTTTATGGTATTCATGAGAAAGTTTTATTGTTTATGTACATACGTTTACGTATTTTACACTTTTACAAATTGATTCCACGTGCACATGTACTGCATTTAACGCAAATATGTATGCACACATTTTCAGGTATACATCTTAACAAAAAGCATATTTAAGTTGATATTAATGGATAAAAGAGACATTTTCTTTGGATTCAGTACTAAAATTTGACATTTTTATAGCATTTCAAGTGCTTATCAAAACTTTACGACAAGATTTGACCATTTATCTTAATATTAATAAATTTTAATTATTTTTTGTAAAAATACGGTTTATATTTTAAGAAAAGCCGTACAAATCCAAGGTTCAAACTTTGTGCAACATTAAAAAAAAACCAACACACTTTCGTAAAAATTTCGAGCTTTTTAATTCGATTTCCTAGATTTATTTTGAGTGTGCGGTTTTTTAGCAATTAAATTTTAATATAAGTAAGTTTTTTAAGATTTCTTTGATGAAGGTGTTGCTAATTTTCTCCATATAAAAAAATCGTCGAACACACTACGTATGGAAGAAAATGACTGACATCGTCGACAAAAAAAATGCCAAGTTCAACGGTAAGTCCCAGCTACTTTAAACTTGCACTTTATTATACTAAAGTTGAATGGGCTAAAAACTAAAGAATATTGATAAAGCTTGAAATTTTTACGAAAGTATGTTGGTTTTTGGATGTTTCGCATAGATTTAATCTTGGGTTTATACAGTTTTTCTTAAAGAATACATTATATTTTATAAACAGAGTTTAAATTAAAGAATAATAAAATAAATAGTAAATCTTGTCAATATGTGAGTGCCGTAAAGGTATTATATTTAAGAAAATCTCTTCTTATAACTAACGAAGACTTTCTTTCTATATGAAGTTGACTTCGACATTTTGTTTTAATAAAACTTAGTATCGAAAAGTTTCTTTAAAAATTTGCCTAGGCTGTATTATACTGGTTCGTTCAAGCCATTTTTCAAAACTTACAAAGGTAAATACGAACTGGCGAACAAAAGAGAATACAAAAAATTTCTTGCTGTGAATTTTCAGAGCTATATATTTTTAGTATTCATTACAAAATTGTATTAAAAAGTACTGCGTAGTAGGAAAGTATATTGTAAATGAAATTGTATCAAACAAGTACAATTGTACCAAAAAATGCCAACACTGTTGTGTATACATATTTTTTTTCTTTTTTACTTTTTTACTCTTATTTTATCTTTCAGCTTCGCTAAAAGCACTTATACCAACGCTTGGCTTACCAAATTTACGCCAATTAATAAAATTTGGCGATTTAAACTCATTTTAAATAATGTAAACAACAATTCGAGTTGAATCGAAAATCGCCTCGTCTGAATAGGGATGGCAACTTTTTCACTTTCAACTTCTCATTCAACTCCGCATTCAACTTTTGTTGCCTGAAAAATCGCCTCGTGCGAAAGGCCTATAAACAACTAAAGATTATCCCCTTCGAAAACATCGATACATTTTATGAAACCGTGAAAAAAACTAAAGATAAAGCACGATTGACCTCAACAACAGCGAGTATACGCCAAAAGCTTGGTGGCACAATGAGTTAGGCAAACTATACAGAATCCTGGTGGCAAGGAGGAAGAAAGCTAACCAAACTAACAATATTGAAGACCTGGAGGCTGCCGCTGAGATGGAGCAGAATTTGAAAAAGGCCGCCAAAGAGGCAAAAAAAGAAAACTACTTAGGGCCGTTTGCACCATGTCTAGTTAATTCTAAAGGCTCCGTTATGCATACTTGGCATGGCTTGAGAGCTGTCACATAAGAAATCTGTTAAATGAGCCTCGCGTGTAATCGGTTATCGAACGCACAGCACTACATACGTAGAAGTCTGTTGGTTTTTGATTTCTACGTATAAATGGTATAGCAGTGCATGCAATGCCAAGTATGCATAACAGAGCCTTAACTCCCAGTTAAACATATTTATCGGCGTTATCGACACCCATCATATAACAAGTGATCGATAAAGCAGTTAACGTGCTTAACTGAAGGATGTACCTCCAGTTAGCGTTAACTAGACATGGTGCAAACGGCCCTTAAACAAAATTTAAGAAGTCAACCAAAACCGTAACTCAACGGAAACTTAGAAATTCTTAAGGAATCTTTGGTAAACGTGTGGAATGCCGAAGAACATGAAAAATGTTTAAACCAATTAAAGGAACAAGTAAAGGTGAATAATCAAGTCGCAAATTTTATAACTAGCAATGACTCTCAAGACTCTACTACTTTCTGCTTGGAAGATTTTGAAGAGATGCTGTGGAAGAAAAAAATCCACTACAGGCGGAAAAGACAATATCACATTTGGGGCCGGTTACTCCATCTCCGGATAAACATAGTTATCGACTGTTTTTGTTATTTTTTTGGCCTTATAACAATTATATTCAACAATTTATTTGATTGTGTTGGCATAACAAAAATGAAAATAGTGGAAATAAGCAAACGATAATTTACAAGGCGTACTTAGCACGGTGCATAGGAAACTGGCTGAGTCAGTGGGATCGTCGGTTCGAATCCTACTGAAAGAAGTCTGATGAGGAAATGTGGTGATTTCCGAAATAGCTATCACTTCTACCATTTTTTCAAATTATTGTTGCTTTTCCACAATAAATTTTCATTTAAAAAATGGCCTCGAGCTCATTATAAAATTGATGAATATAATTGTTATAAGGTCAAAAAAATAACAAAATCAAATAACTTAAGAACGAGCACACCTAAAAGTTAAACATTCTAAAAATAGAATTACTAGCAAAAACCAAACAATACCAACAACCACATGATCAAGTGAATTGCAGCGGAATAGCTGCGCTTGATTGTGTTGGCATAACAAAAATGAAAATAGTGGAAATAAGCAAACGATAATTTACAAGGCGTACTTAGCACGGTGCATAGGCAACTGGCAGAGATAGTGGGATCGTCGGTTCGAATCCGACTGAAAGAAGTCTGATGAGGAAATGTGGTGATTTCCGAAATAGCTATCACTTCTACAATTTTTTCAAATTATTGTTGCTTTTCCACAATAAATTTTCATTTAAACGGCCTCGAGCTCAATATAAAATGTTGAATATATCATAGTTATCGACGTTACCGACTCCCTGTTGTATGCGTGGAGTCGAAGACGTCGATAACACTGTTTAACCGCAGATTAGTGTTAACCAGACATTGAGTAACCGGACCTTAGGGCCTTAGGCCGGTTACTCAATGTCTGGTTAACACTAATCTGCGGTTAAACATCGTTATCGACGTCTTCGACTCCGTGCATACAACAAGGAGTCGGTAACGTCGATAACGATGTTTAACCTGTAGTTAGTGTTAACCAGACATTGAGTAACCGGCCCTTAATATGCCGGTATATAACTTATTTTCTCGTAGAATCCTTACCTTAGGCAACCACTCGGTGGTGATAAACAATGGATTACCACAAGGAAGCTGCCTGTCACCTATTTTGTTTAATATATACACATAGGAATGTTCGATATTTAAGAAAGTATCGCTATCATGAATCGATTTAATTCTTTGCATGTAAAATCGATATGGCGATATATCGGGCTGAACA
This sequence comes from Rhagoletis pomonella, assembly GCF_013731165.1. Taxonomy (NCBI): domain Eukaryota; kingdom Metazoa; phylum Arthropoda; class Insecta; order Diptera; family Tephritidae; genus Rhagoletis; species Rhagoletis pomonella. Next base: position 1,000 of record NW_023463016.1, on the reverse strand, counting down.
ATATCGATATCGGAAAAATCGATGTTGAAAATCCTACTACCAATTGAATAGAATATTAGACCTGCTTATCAACTCAACTAATTGTGTTATTTCCATCTTGTATATTTACTGAGGATTAAAACGGCATGGTGGTCGACTCAAGCGTTTTGTCAAACCTAAGAGCTAAATAACTCACACAAGGTGTTGATTAAACCTACTTTAGGGCCGGTTACTCAATATCTGGTTAACACTAATCTGCGGTTAAACATCGTTATCGACGTCTTCGACTCCATGCATACAACAGGGAGTCGGTAACGTCGATAACGATGTTTAACCGGAGATTAGTGTTAACCAGACATTGAGTACCCGCCCTTAGTATTTTTACATACAATTCTTTGTAGATGAAAAATAAATTTCAACTTAAATATCGGTATTGCGGGTAAAGTATCGATGTCTTCGATATATCGACCTTCGAATATCTATTAAAAAAATCGATTATCGTGCGATGAAATGTCGATATTCAGAAAAATCGATACGATATCGAACATTCCCATTAGAGATGGGCACGGGCCTAAATTTTCAGGCCCGGCCCGGAACGAGTGCAAAATCAACTTTCAAAAACACGCACCAGCCCGCACGTTAAGAATTTTAGTGGGGCCCGGCCCGGCCCGGCCCGGCACGACAGGGCACACGCCCCAGCCCGGAAATAAAGAGCCAACTTTTATTGTAGATTTTTATAATATATTTTCTGGGAAGTAGAAAAAGTGGAAGGTATTTTATGTACAAATGTGTATGTAAACAAAACTACTAAGGGCCGTTTGCACCATGTCTAGTTAACGCTAACTGGAGGTACATCCTTCAGTTAAGCACGTTAACTGCTTTATCGATCACATGTTATATGATGGGTGTCGATAACGTCGATAAAGATGTTTAACTGGGAGTTAAGGCTCTGTTATGCATACTTGGCATTGCTTGAGAGTTGTCACATAAGGAATCTGTTAAATGAGCTTCGCGTGTAAGC
>NW_023463015.1:0-15904 GCF_013731165.1 Rhagoletis pomonella | reverse complement strand
AATATTTTATCTTTATAAGTTAGTTTATTCTGAAAGCACACCTCTTGATAAGGTATCAAGTTATTCGTAATTGTTTCTAGAATACAATACATATTTAAAAAGTTCTTAAAATTAAATGCTTCAAAACCTATACGCGATAAACCAAAAATTTTGAAAATTGTGAAATGTAGAGTTACAGACTTTGAGTTACTTGCCATTTCGTTATTTTAAGGCACACTTTTCTTACCTACTACATATGAAGTGTACACATACATAAGTGCTAAATGCCCATTTAATTTCAAATCAGAATATGGTGTGCTTCAAAACTTATGACATAATTAATTGTGCCCCTCTTAAAAATTACATTAAAAAAAAACACTTGTTTTCACTATTTTTTAATTTAAGCACCTATAATTCAAAAGTTGTGCAGCAAATTGATCCAATTTTTTTTGAGGCTTCAAGTATACGTCAATGAATTATATCCAAAAGCAAACAGCTGGATTAAGTTTACAACAGTGGAAATAAAGCTAAATAACACAAAGGTTACCTGTTTTTTTAGATTTGCCCATATACATGTGTATAAACAATAAAATAACCATTGTAATGAGACAATACAAAAAAAAAAATTGGAGCGACTTTTATGCATACATGCTAAAGATGTCAATTTTTTCGGTTTTTACGATCCCGGGATTTTTGGGATGTCGTTATCACAATTTAGATATTCATTAATTTTCAACAACTTTTTATAGCGGCGTTTTTATTTTTTCTCTGTGACGTCAGGATTTATTTTAAAGGACCTTGTAATTTCAAAGATATGATTAATTCCAAAAACAATGCAATGTAGAATAAAAATACGGGTACCAAATGAAAGAGCAAATTTCTTTAGAATTAAAAAAAATAAAAATTTTTTAGATTCACAAGGAAGAACAGGTAAGCTGATAAAGTTAGAAGAACGATATTCGGGGATGTTATCAAGTTTATATAAGTCCTTAACATATTATTTTTTCAAAAATAGATATTTCGAAATTTCAAGAATAAAATGTTAAAAGGACATTTTCAATACTTACCAGTCCTTATTCAGGGGCGTACGCAAAAAATGTATGCAATAAATTAAAACTTTGGGTTTTGGTAAACTGCTGGTTGTTCCTCGATAATTTTATCAACTGTAAGTTGGCTAGGGTTCACAGAGGTTTTGTAGAAAAAAACAAAAATGAAATCATCACTAAAACAATTTATCGATTTGCAAAAGACACTCGAAAACTATTGTTTAAATAAACAAGTCATTTTTTAGCAAAAACAAAACCGACTTCAATTCTCATGTAAAACTTTAAGATTACCTTGAATTTTTTCGCGATCCAATAATCGGATCTAAACCAAATTAGGATAAGTACCACCTTTCCTTTAAAACAGAATTATCGAAATCGGTTATGCGGTATCATATGTACATAAAAAACAATTTCCGATGCATAGATAACCTCCTCCTTTTTTTGAAGTCGGTTAAAAATAATGACAAAATTGCGATTTTGGTGTAAAGACGAAGTCGCATTTTAAAATTTGCATGCATTTAAGGTAACTAACAAATTTGTATTTTAACTCTTCAATAAATTTATAATAAACTTTATGCAATATAAATTCCTTTGTAGGGCTCGGTATAACTCAACTGTTACAACACAACACAAAACACAACCGACTTCAATTCGCATATAAAAATTTAGAAGTACCGGTAATTTCTTCATGATTCAATGATCTAATCCAAACCAAATTAGTATGGGACCTCTCCTGAGGCACCAGAAAAAGGATTATCGAAATCGGTTAAAGTGGTCCAAAGTTATGCGGTAACATACTTAAAAAAAATATTCCGACGAATTGATAACCTCCTCCTTTTTTTGAACTCGGTTAAAAAGTGAAATAATATAGTTTTTTAAAAGTACCACATTTCGCTGATTTTGAACTGGTGGGGATCTAATTCCTGTTGGACTAGTTCCTTTTAGGCGATAAAGATCTAGTACGGAACGAGAAATTTGATTAACTAGTTCGCGGTTCCCTGCATGGTATGTTACCAGCATACATATATACTGTATGTACATATGTATGTACACAGCGTGAGAAAGAAATGGTAGGAAGATATTACAACTGCAAACCCACAATAGAACAACAATTGCCGTGTCGCTGTTGGAAAATGCGGGAAAATTTCCTGTTTCCGACGAAACAACAGCTATTCATAAATATTCCTTGCAACTGTGGCATGTTCTCGCCTCCCTCCCAGTGGACTCATAAACTAACTCTGCTTCTTCTTATAAAACAGCAGATAAATTCTTGCCATTTACAGACGTTACTGTTATGAAAACTTAATACTCTCCTCTCGGAATCCGACTACACTAAATAACTCGAACACAACTCAAAAACTGTGAGCGCCATGCATAATATTTTGCATTCTTCATTTTTATACCTTTCATGAGCATGAAATTGTATTATAACTTTGCTCCGATGTTTGTAAGTACCAGAATAAAAAGAGATAGACCCATTAAAATGCATACTTATATGATCAGAACGTCGAGCTGAGTCGATTTAGCCATGTCCGTCTGTCCGTCTGTTTGTATGCAATCTAGTCTCTCAGTTTTCGAGATATCCGGATAAAATTTGGTAGGTGGGTGTATTTTTATAATGTATTAATCATTTGTCGGAACCGGAAGAATCAGACCACTATAACATATAGCTCCCATACAACTGATTGTTCAGATATGAGATTCGTTATAACTTCTCCATTTATGCAGCTAGGAACACGAAATTTTGCAGTACTTTCACCCATTATCAACAGAATACTTACAGTGAAAATTACAAAGATCGGGTCACTATAACCTATAGCTCCCATACAACTGATTGTTCAGATATACAATTTTTCGTTATAACTCCTCCATTTATGTAGCTAGGACCATGAAATTTCGCGCTGTTTTCACCCATTATCAACAGAAGACTTACAGTGAAAATAACAGAGATCGGGTCACTATAACCTGCAGCCCCCATATAACTGATTGTTCAGATATGAGGTCTTTTATCATAACTCCTCCATTTGTGCAGCTAGGAACATGAAATTTTGCACCATTTTCACTCATTATTAACAGAATACTTACAGTGAAAATAACAAGGATCGGGTGACTATAACATATATGTATCTTCCATACATCTGATTGTTCAGATATGGGATTTTACTGTAAAACTCCTTTATTTGAACAGCTAAAACCGATAAATTTCGTAAGATATTTTATAAATAATAATACAAAGTCTACTGAGAAAATCGTCAAAATCTATGCTGTATAAGCTTTATCTCCTATAGCACTGATTGTTCAGATACCAGTTTTTGCGATATATCTCCTTTATGTAGGAAACTAAACCCAATAAATTGTGTTACCGGGTTACATACCGATCACATAGCAGTGAAAATCACTTAGATTGGTGCTAATATAAGGTATATCTTCCATACCTCTGATTGTTCAGATGCGATTTTTTATATAGGTATGTAACTCCTCTATCGATGTATGCAGATGTATTCAAAAGCAGTAATCTGTCAAAGTAAAATTTGCAGATGTTCATGAAAGGTATGAAGCCTTCGGCATAGCCGAAGACAGCGCTGCTCTTACTTGTTAAAAACCAACTTTAACAACGGAAACGGGTGAGCCGCGTTGTTTAAGTTAGCGGATATATGGTGCGAATCTTAATGATGCAAGATTCTCATTACTTGAGTTTAACCCTGATGTACAGGATGAAAAGACTCCTCACCTATACAGCGTGGGGTAAGTATAATCCCACATATATTTTGGCTATTTTTGATAATTTATCAACATAAAACATAAAGCCATCAAATATAAATTTTTATTCAGAATTATGACGAAACACATAAAAAATTTTACAAAAAGTGCCAATAAGTTTGTATAGCCAGTACTGTTTTCAGAAATATTATTTTCTTTTCTTACCAAAATAATATTGCCTTAGACATTTATTATCCAAAAAAAATAAATTAAATCACTTAAAAATATTTTGGACTGACCATCTATTTGAGTCTATACTCGCCATTCGCTTACTGTTTTATTTTAATTATATAGTGTGAGAAATCTTTAGGTCCGGCTACCACGGTATTAAAGAAAAAAATAATGCATGAACAAGACATTTAAGCCACTGGATTTAAAATAACCCCACCTCGTACACCCAAGGTTAACGCTCGTAAACATAATGATATTAATCCAAATAGTACCACAGAACGGAGCGGAATTCTATATTCAAATATGACACAAACTTCTCTCATACATACATAGGTGTGTGAGCAAAAATGTATCCACTGGGAAAATAGGTAAGCACCTTGCGAGGTAAGCCATGTTTTCTTTCAGTTTTTAGTACCAAAATTGTCATCATGGCCAATGTCATCTACTAGTAAAGGGCAAAATGAACACCTCCGAAGACACATTACGTTGTCAGTTGCAAAATAACGTGCAGCCGAAGTTATTTACAAGCACCGAACTACTCCGAGCGACTGCTCTGCATTACACGTAACTTACTTTGTAAAGCGGCTCAGAAGTATATCTGATACCAAATGTACATTCTAAATTCCTACATACATAAGGCGGTCATGCCTTTGTAAAAGTAAGGGACGTTCGGCAGGGAAATGGTAATGACTGCCAGGTGAAGAGTAAGTTGCTAATAAGGTATTATTACGTGCTCCTAATTCCCACTGGGTAATTGTGGATGAGAGTATACGATATGCATATGTATTAGAGGGCTGCATGAATTCATTCAAAACGGCTTGTAAATTATTCATATACAAAACGAATGAATAATTTTGGCTTAAATTTTTTTTTGAATTTGAGTAAATATCTGTTCTGATATATGTATGTGTCGACATTACAGGGGTTGTAATGAACCTTAAGGGAGATCTCCCAAACTGAGGAATAAAAGAGTACTCCCTTTGACATTATCTCGGAGTAGTAAACGAGATTTCTCAGTTTTGGTATGCTTTATTATTCGCTTATAAGCAAAAGCGATGCCTCCCAAAACTAACAATAAAATAATGCTCCTTGAGACATGATTTGGAACAACAAAGGAGAGTTTTCGATTTTATACTACACTAGCTTTTTCCCGCGTGTTTCCCCCCCCCACGTCTTTATACAAATATGAAAAATACTTCATGTAACGTTGTTATATTTCATTTCTTCTCTAATTATAATATAGCCGTGATAGCATAATATGTTAGAATAGTTGTATAACTGGGGTGCTATGGAATGAAAAGCAATAATAAGTTTTTGGCACATCAGGTGTTTTTATTTATATTAAAATATCTCCAATAAATTATATAATAGTAGAAATACCAACGTTGTATTGTAATAACTAAATTTTAACTATCTAATTTCTTACGAAGAATAACTAATATTATTCCACAGCATATTTTTAGTACTTCAAAGCATCTGTTAACATAAAAGCATTTTCCAATGCAATTAGCATACATTTTATTATCGATAAAGAGTTGGGTTTTATTTTAAGGCATTCTGGTTTATTGTCATTGCAACAGCTAAGCGATTTGGAAACTGTAGTTTTTTAAATTGGAAAGGCATATCAGAAGGAATTTATTTATAAACTCATTTATATAAACCTTACCATAAGCACCCACCATAGATATGACTTCATATCAAATTTATAATTCATGCGACGTATGGTTCCCAAGTTATAGCTGAAACAAAACTCCACGCCTATGGGATATGCCACGCCCCTTTTTAGAAACTAATTTATATGTACCTTACCATAAGCGACTACCATAGATACATACGACTTCATAACAAATTTCAAATTCATGTGACTTAAGGTTCCGAAGTTATAGCTGAAACAAAATTCCTCGCCGAAGGGATGTTCACGCCCCCGTTTATAAACTCATTTATATACACCTTACTATAAGCGTCTCCCATAGACATGTCTTCGTACCAAATTTTAAGTTCTTTTGACTTATGGTTCCGAAGTTATAGCTGATTAAACATTTGCAGGCCTATTGGAGGTGCCACGCCCCCTTGCGAAATTTACGACATATTTGCAAATAAAGCCATACCTATAACCTTCCCGGGGTAAAAGAAATAAGTCTACAAAGTCTCGTGCGATTCCATGTCGTGGTTCAAAAGTTATAAGGTAATAAACAAACAGACATTCACATTTATATGTATAGATTATTGCTCACATTGGTGCAAACGAAGAGATCTTTCAAAGTTAATAATAAAAGACTACTCCTTTTGACCTCGTTTCGAAACAATAACAGAGATCTTTCACTTTCTTACTCAATTATAACTATTTTGGGAGCAAAAACCGACGTCTCCCAAAGTGATGAATCCAATTATTTTTAATTGTTATTGGAGCAACATGCATTTCAGTTCAAGAAAATTTTGCGATTTTGAATATGAGTAAATTATCAAATAAAACGAAACAAAAGAATAAAAAAGAAAACTTATTACATATTAAAATGAACAGACGACGTGGATTTAAACAAATACGTATCTATCGGTATGTATTGCAATATTTGTTCAAATTTATTGCATATTATTAATTAATCCAAAATATTTCTTAGATTAACCATATTCTATGTATGTATTTCCAAACGGCATCTAAAGCATCGACACCCATATGTTGACTATCGTCACGAGCATCGGAAGTTCATGGTTTTAAGGAGGTCAACGCGTACCGGTAGACTGACAGTAAAAACCCTAATAAAGGTGCTGGCCCAATGCAGGCTTGCTTTGCTTGCTTCGCTGCGAGAAGTGTCAAAAATTATTTGGAATATACTAAAACGTTTAAAGGCTGGCCAAATAGCAGCTTTTCTTCATTTGCTTTAAGCGCCTCAAAGTTTGAAATAAGCAAATGTTTTATTTGAAATCGTTTTGTAGGATTTTGACAAGGAGGTATGTTCCTTTCAAAATACATAAATTCAAACAAAAATTTGCTTACTTAATTTAAAAAAGTCACAGAAAATGCTGGTAATTCGAAATTAAATAAAAATGATTCATTGTTTCTATATTTATATTTAACATACCCGTTATCTTATAGTAAAATGTTGCAAAGCCCACATTTACAAATATTACACGAGAGGAAAAAACTTTTATAGCTCTTTTCTTCAAGTAAATCGCTTTTTTAAGTTATAGTTTTTTTTAGTAAATGTAGATATAGATATGTATGTATCATTATTATCATTTCTTTTAAATACAAACATTATTTCGCATTAATTTGAAAATAAATCTGAAAGTTTTTGATACATTTTTTAGAGTTTTCTTGGAAATAATTATTAACGTTAAGGGTACAGACATTGACTTTTCAACCAGACAGCTGGTTACTTTGACAGCGTTCGAAGCCACCATTCGGCCAAGCAAGTTTTCAAAGTAAATCAAAGCAAATTGAGGTCAGCAAGGCGCGCAAAGCAAGCATGCATTGGGCCAGCGCCTTAAGCCTCTAAACTGAAAGTGCCTGAGTGTCCGAAACCGATCGTATTTGTTTGGCTAGAAGTTTGAATGAATTCATGCAGCCCTCTAGTCTGTATGTATGTATGTACATAAATTTGCATGTATTTAGTTTGTTTTATTGCTCTATTTAAAGTTACACTTTTCGGGTGTATACCGCTGTAGGTGCTTACCAGGGAAGCCAACTCGTGGGGAATTCCCCGATTTGTGGGAAATCCCAGTTTGCGTGGGGAATCGGGGAATGGACCGTTTTTTGTGGGGAATTTTCGTTTACGTGGGGAATCGGGGGATGAACTGCTTTTTTGTGAGGAATTAGGTGTTAACTATTATTTTCTTTTTTGCTACACTAATTTCATATTGAGTTAGAAAAGTTTCTTTAGAAATCCAACTGCAACTTAAATTAGTGATTTGCAACACTGAAAATTATTGCAAATTACCGTTGATTTTTTAGAAATTTCTTTGTCTCATTTGCTTTCATATAACGAATAAATATAATTTATTTTTATATGCAAGAAAACCGCAACACCAGTGGTAAAAAAATTCTAAAACGAAAATTTTTAGCCACTTGAATCTTGCACTTTATTATATTATTATTATATAATAAAGTAACTCAAATAAATAACAAAAAAAAATAATAATCGTGAAAACTTTTAAAAATTTGGTGCGACCAAAATTTTTTCGACCACTGTATGTATGTAAACAATATATTTACATTTTTTATTCTTGATATGTTAACTAACTTTATAAAAGTTTGGTTTGGTGTATGATATGTGGATGAATTACATTTCAAAATAAAATAATCACAAAGACCAGCAATATATTAATATCCATACAGACATTTTTTTTGTAAATAAGGAGATATCTATGTGTGGTGAATTTTACGAAATTTCGGGCAAAATCGAGGAATTTCGTTGTCGAAATCGGGGAATTCTCAAAAGTGAGTTGGCTACCCTGGTGCTTACCCAAATGCATGCCTGATTTGCTTATACATAGATATATATGCATGTAGGCGCGAGCCTAATTTTTCCAGCCCGGCTCGGCACGAGTGCGTAACACGAACGGAGAAAAAAATCAGGGCCTGCCCAGGTCCCGGCATGACCAAAACCGATTAAACACAGACTATCTGGAATTGCTCCAAAAACATTAGCTTAATCGAAAAAATTATGCATACTAGTTCTATGACAAATTTCTATGATAAATATAAATTATCGGACTTTTTTCTTTCTTGTTCGTGCTGAGTTGCAACCCACGGGCCTCTGCCAAAAGCCCGGCCCATGCGCATCTTTAGTGCATATATAATTGTGTACATACACACGTGTGTACTTATTGGAAAGGTATGTTTATTTAAATTTTTACTATTTCCTTGCATTTGCGGATGTTGTTGCCCTTGTTGTATCGCTTCAGATATCAATTGTGCGCTTAACTGTATTTACTGGATTCTGCATTCATTTGGCTAAAGAAATGTTAGAGGTTCGGTGAGTTTTTGCTTAAGTTAAGTTTCCTTCCAGGTAATGATTTTCCGTTTAGAAAATAAATAAGTAGTTTGAAGAAAACCATCCTGGCAACAAAGTCAAATCAGGGTTATAAGCAACGGCGACCGCCGAAGCTTTGGATGTAAATCCTGCGTTCGACGCCGAGTTTGTAGCAATAGTAAAATTAAAACTAAACGTATCCCGTTTATAAGTTTTTAGATTCAGCGCGCTAAAATTGATTTATATACTTCCGAAAAGGACGATTGCTTTAAAAAATGCATGCTAAAGCTGCCGAGAATACTAACGGCGTTTCTTATCGAAAAATGTTGCCTTTCGCAGTGCTCTCTATGTAAAAATACTAAGAAGAGGAAATAAAAAGGCAACATTTTGTTTAAAAAAGAAAACGTCATTAGCTTCAACACTTCTTGGGTGTTTCCTACTGGGTTAAGTCGAAAGTCGTCCTACATCTTTAACACACTAGTAGTTAGTACTCATGCAAATGAATGTACACGCACGCATTTTTACGTACATGCAATCTTTATACCGTTAGCCAGATTACTGCATTCAAAAAATCTGTGCTCTCATTCCGCTACTTCCTGCAAGACGGCTTCTGCATTTTTTTACCGCTTCTTTGTCTGTTCTACGATTTTTCAATGGGAAAATATTCTTATTTGTGCATTTGCATTTCCATTTGCACAGATAATTTCTTTCTTTCACCGCAGCTGCCAGTCGGTTGGCAAGTCAGCAAATCAGTCAACCAACATCGCACCCTAAACCAGTTCTCCAGCCAGACCACCACCAGCTTTTCCAAGTCACTTGAAGAGTACACAAATTCTTGCCTTCAATTAAGCTTTGACAAGTGCAGTGCACACAATTCAAACCATCACAACCAGCCTACCGCTGCATACACCTTAAACCTCATTTCGAACGGCTCCTTAGACTATTCCACTCCTTTAGTTACTATTCCCCCCTGCTCATCAACTCGAAATCAGAAGGCGTTTTTGATGGTGCAGCAGACAGTTTGAAACATCAATTCCTCTTGGTGATTCCTTCATATACACATATATAACTTCGCATGGCAAATGCAAGTTGCAAGGAATCTGCTACAAACCGCCGCCCCCAGGCGAAGTCGAAGTGGGGGTAACTGAAATGCGACGGGGTTTTCGAAGTTATGGTCGTTGACGCAGATGTATAAATGAAATGCAGTATCTCTGAAGCAAATTTTCTTCATTTTTATTTGTAATTTTGTGAATAAAGACTATAGCCTATTTGCAGACGTATAAGCAGAGCGCAAAATTAAAATATTACAAAAATACTAGAGAGACATAAATATGCCATAGAAAAGGAAGGAGAAAATAAAATAATTTGAAAACAAACCGAGATATTCAGAAGATTTTTAAATACTCGAGAACATGTACATATGTATGTACATACATACATATATATATTTCTTTAGAAAAATTTTCAATAGAATGAGATCACTGCATAATATTTCCAAGAAGACTAGACGCTGATGGGCAGCCTTAGCGATATACATAATTTACGCTGAGGAGAAGCTGTGTTGAGTTTAAATTCAATGACCATAATTTCTAAAGACAAGTTTATTATGCATATTTAGCGCAATCACCGCGGTACCCAGTCTCATAGTTGCAATACGTGGATTCTAAATGCATATGTATGTATGCGTGTATAAAGTAGATGTTCGTCGCCGGAGAGCATATGAGCTTTGGATTTCTTCCACAAATGCAAGTTTCCTACTTATTTAGTAGAGAATTCAACGGTTCTTTTATATTCTTCTAGCCTTCTTCATCTCGTTTTACCAAGTTAGTCAAATATCTTCCATTTTAGAGCTCGATACCTTTGCCACAATTTAATGCCAATTTAATTTCTATTTTTCCGCGATTTGAATCCGCAACGATGCGGTGAGCATCAGCGGCGTCAGAGTGTAACGGTGTTTGTCAGTATGAATTGTAAAAAAGTCAACCGACGCTTAGGTTGGTCATTATGGGCACAAGTAGTATTTGTCGCTGAACTTCAAAATGCTGAAATTATCATAATGGCAGCTTTGGCCAGAGGATGTCACTGCACTTCACAGATGGCGGTCTATTCACATTATGCAGTGCGGGTTTTAGTTTTCAAGAACTGCACAGCAAGGACTCAAAAGTTATACAACGCCATTATTGCTACATTTAAAATTTCTGTAACCACTTTTAATTATCGCTCTTGTTCAAGTCGAGAGATTGTGGTTTCTTTCATGTAATGCGTTTTATTTAAGAATATTATAAATGCTATGTTTTCGTCTGCGGGAAGAGCGTTATAATCCACAAGTCAGATGTATTCGCCAGCCCTTTTTAAGAAATTTCTAACTGAATGGATCTGTAAATCGTTCTACCGTCATAAACTAACGACAAAACTTTTTACCTTTGGCTAATGAGGTCGAAAGAATAACAAACGTGTTCTGATGCAGGTAAATGGCCCTGTTTGGCTCTCAAACTTTCATGGTTTGGGCCGAGACCAAGAAACTTCGCTAATCGCCTATCTGCTTTGCCATGATCCGCCAGTAGATCAATCCGATTGCAGACAGGTCATTCATCCTTCCAATGTGTTCGTGGTCGCCCTTTCTTTCGTTGACCACCTGAGTCGAAGGATCTTTTCACCGAAGCCTCGTCATCCGTGCTGACAACATGTCCAAGCCAGCGCAGTTGTTGTATTTTTATGCGCTTACGAGTAACTAAATCCACGTCATTGAAAAGCTGGACAGTTCTTTAATCCATCTTATCCGGTATTCGTCGCCTACGCGAACCGGGCCATAGATTGTGCGTAGAATACTTCTCTCGAAAGTAACCAAAACCATATTTTTACCGATGATATTATGGGTCAAAAACAAACCGCTCGAAATCAATAGATATACCATTTTTTAAAGCCATTGTGTTTTCACTTTCTTGAGATTTTATTTTCAAATGATTTAGAAAACAAGTTTAGTAAATTTATTCGCAATTTATATCAAATATTAAAATATGAGTGTCAAACTAAGCGCGATTTTTTAGCCTTTTGAAACTTGCACTTCAAATTGCTATATAACTGAGTACCCGAAAATGTCGTAAATATTCAGATTAAAAAGTTGAAATTTTGATGAATATGTGTTAGATTTCCCTTAGTTTTGTATACAGCTCGAAACTGTGATCTGTATGGTCTTGGTTAAAGTTTAGACGGTATTTTTATAGAAAAATTACAAAAAAATTTACAGTCAGTCAATAAAGTTTAGGTACAGGGAATTTTTTACAATACGGGCAACTATTTTTTAAATATTTTATTTTATTTCAAAATAGGTGGATATCAAAAGGCATTTTCCGCACTTCATAAGCCTTTCTGCACTGTATGTTGTTATATTGTAAACGGTCGTTGAACTAAAATTTCTCGACTGAGTAAATACTTTCGAGTACAAGTAGACTGGAGTCTGCGGCTGCTCGCCCGTAGTTCGTGTGGCGGCCGTGGGCTGCAGCTCCCATGCGCAAACGCCCGCACCGACGTTCCCCAACCCAACCGATTCCTTTATTCGCCGCCATGAGGAAATACAGATGATGTCCTTAAATAGTGGTACTTTTCCACAGTTTAAAAAAATATATAATTTAGTTTGTTTTAACAACTGAGATGATCTTAAGTATATAGTTTGCTTCCTGACGCAAAGAGAGAAATCGGCTTCTAATTAAAATTTCTTAAAGTGAACTTCAAATTAAAAGTTATTTTAAAATGAAATGTAAAGAATTCTTTTTATTTAAACATTCATTAGACATTCAAAAATGTCATAAATATGAAATAAATATAACTTATGTTAAAATTAATAAAACTTTTATTTTTTATGAACTATATTTTATTTATATACCAAAATATTGCTAAACACAAGTTCTCTGGCGTTTTAAAGTATTATCTGTTACTTACATTCATAATTTTAATCTGAATAGAAATGTACTGAAAAGTACTGATTTTTTAGCATGAAAAAGTCTAACGTACTGATTTCGCGCATAAAAAATCTGGCAACCCTACCCCACCTATATATTGCCGACCCCTCTCCCCCTTTCCCTCGTCTGGAAAGAACTTTAAGCCAGTGGTGTTGAGGCCAGTAGTGCTTAAAGAACTGGTCGCTAACGGTCCCCTCCGATGTCCGCCTAACGGGAAGCCAAGGAGGCGTCCTGGAGGCAATTTTACGAATCCATCGAGGATACCAAGGAATCTGCGAGGTTAAGCAAAATCCTTTCCAAAGGGCACTCGCAGCCAACATACAGTGACGGGCAAAACTGTAACATGGTGTAACACTTTTTACTTCAGCCATCGCTATCTTTCCAAGTTCTAACGACTTCCATACTTTTGTTGTATATTGTTGTATTGTTGGTACATCCCTCTCTCATAATGATTTGAAGTCAATACAACAACAATAAAAAAACCAGCAGACAAAAATGTAAATTAAGGCAGATGTTACAGTTTTGCATTCATATATTTTTAAGAAATTTTTAACAATTTTCACGAAAAAAAGAACGTTCAGTACTCTTTTGCTTGTTTCAGTTCCTGGATGCGATTTGGCATACCTTATTTGTATATTTGTAAAAATTCTGGAGGTATATCCTTAGTTTGCTTCCACAGCTCATGTACTCGATTTTACGGACTTTGATACTTATTAAGCTGTGCTTTTAGTTGATTTCGCAAATTCTCGATGAGATTCATGTCCGCGGATTGTGGAGGTCATTTCAAATTAGCAAATTTTTGCTTTTGTATCCAGGCTTTGCGAACATGTGCAGTGTGTTTTGAGTGATTTTTCAGCAGAAACTCTCATTTTTTCGACTACATCTTGCAAACTTTGTTGAAATATGAACAGATACTGTTCCTTACGCATAATACGTACTAACGCACAGACAAAATTTTTGAAATACAACCCCAAACTATTATTGACCGACCACTGTTATTCACAGTTTGCCTTACATGCTGCGCATGTGCGTAATTTGGGTCTTTGATCCATTACCATGCCCGGCCATCTGATTGAAAGCGATTTATTTAGTCTTGTCAGACCATATACCCTTTAATTGAAACTTAAAAATATGTTTTTATTGCATTCTGAACGGCCTAACATATCCCAATAGGCAACGGTTCGGTTTTCGTGCCACACTCGCACATGTATTTTGATCAAATTTGCTTTTTTCTTCTTTATGATGCCTTTGCGCTCAATTTGGCAATTCTTCGCCTCACTGTCTACTGAGTTGCATTCAATTTTAATACCTTAAGCGCTTCTGTAATAGTGGCTGCAGCGCTACTTGCTACAAAGTTCACAAGATATCGTACCGTAATATTTTTTGACAGACTTCCTTTGTCCTTGGGAACACTTTAGGCTATATTTTTTCTCAGTCTTAACATTTTCAAGTAGCAAATTCCAAAATTTTGTGCCACTTTTCGTGCGGTCCCGCCTTGCCGCAGTAAATCTATTATTTACATTTATGGTTCCTGATTAACTATGTTATATACTGGTGATCACTTCTTCAATAAATTACAATATAGAAAAAAGTGAGATGACTTTCAACTAAGTAAGAGATAACTGTCAAATGCAAAACTGAGAGTGAGTGCAAAACTGTAACATCTGCCTTAATTTAAATTTTTTTTTTATTTTTGTTGTATTGAGTTCAAATCGTTATGAGAGAGGGAGTAGGGATGTACCAACAAGAATATACAACAAAAGGATGAAAGTCGTTAGAACTTGGAAAGCTAGCGATGGCTGAAGTAAAAAGTGTTACACCATGTTACAGTTTTGCTCGTCACTGTATATAAAAAGGTCAGATGGTTCATGGACCGAGTCGGCTGGGGAGTCGCTGGATATCCTTCTGAATACACATTTTCCAGGGTGCAAAATCGATGTAGTGGAAACCCTAGGACCTCTTAGAGGAGCTACTAGAGAGGAAAAAGATAAAATTTGCTATCTTCAGCTATATATTTCTGATCAATACCAAATTACCCTAATATGGGTCCCGCGACATAGGGGCATCTACGGAAATGAGGCAGCGGACGAACTAGCAAGGAGCGGCTCCGCACTGGATGTGTCCCACGCGGTGGACATGGGCGCCTCGCTCAGGGAGATTAAGACAAAAATTACCGAAATTCATCATTTGAAGGCCAGGCAGAGGTGGAACTGCACAGGATCCTACAGAATTGCCCGGCAGTTCTGGGTGTCCTACGACCCACTCAAAACCAAAGCTCTCTTAGGAATGAGCAAAACAAATGCCTACAAACTTGCTGCAGTGTGCACAGGGCACTGGCCCGTTGGGGTACATGCCGAAAGGATAGGACTGCCCTTCAATAGGTTCTGTCGCAGCTGCGATGACCCAGGCTCAAAAGAGCCAGTCTAACACTTGCTGTGCGAGGGTCCAGCCTTCGCAAGGATGAGGCTAAATACACTCGGCAAACCATTCCTGCAGAATATTTCAGAGTGCATCTGTCTCTCTCTGTATGACGTACTGAAGTTTATTAAAGCCGCCAAATGGCTGTAGGTTGCACGAGTTGTGGAATCAAAATGGCAAAATTGCTTGTCACCTGAGTGACAATCCACTTAAACCAACCAACAAGTAGAATCGAGTATTCCCTAACGATACTTTGAGTAGCATGAAGGTATTCTTTTCGATACTTTTAATGTGTACAGGCATCGAGTACATGGTGGTATCGGACGAACACTATGCACACGACTTGCTTATAACTAGGGCTCGGCATCTCATGCAAATGCATGTTTTTATTGGGCGTTTATAAATGGAAATGGTTAAGTTATCTTTACGGATCATAAAATTTCCTTTAAAATAGCATTAAATCGTTAGTGCATATTTTTTGCATATTTTGCAGTAAATGCATGGCTTTGCAAAACTGCCTGTTTTTGCATATTTACTGCGCATATTTAAGTATATTTTACATTTAATGCATATGGCTTTGGCATATTTTTGCATTTTT
>NW_023463014.1:0-15906 GCF_013731165.1 Rhagoletis pomonella | reverse complement strand
AAAAAAAAATATATATATATATATAAGGTAGTGTAGAGGTGGTCCCATACTAATCTGGTTAAGATCCGATCAGTGTATCATGAGATATATATAAAACAACTATCAAAAACGGTTGACGTGTTCTAAAGTAACATACATAAAAAAAATAAAAATCCGACGAACTGATAACCTCCTCCTTTTTTTGGAAGTCGGTTAAAAATATAAATAGAGTGGGTAACCTTCATTCGGTATTTCTGTTTAAAAGCTATTTCAGTTCTCTTTCATATGATACCAAATTTGTTTAATTTAGATAAGCGGTTTCTTTATTATCCGGATTATTTCGGAATAAAAAATATTAGGCCAAATTTAACTTGGAAAAAAATAACTGTTATTTTCGGTCCCTGGAATATTGTGCAAGCACAGACGTATATGTAACCAGTCACAGAAGAAAGCATTAAAAATGAGTTACAAAAGCTAAAATCGAAAAACGCTGATGACGTGACAAATTCCGAAACAACCAAAAGAATGAGAATGAAGAATTCTTTGGAAAACGACGGTGTTTAAACAATGATTGTGCCATGATGCTAGATTGTGAAGATGAAAGTCTGGAGGATACATCCGACATTTGCAGCCCCGATGAAAATCTCAAAAAGTAATTATTGCACCGCAATAAATATAACTGAAAGTCCTCTCAACTGGTGCAGTGTCAATCGAAGAGAATATACAATTTTGCCAAGTTTCAAGTTTTTCAAGTTTGTCGCCTCGAGCGAGTAGTTATATAGTAGCGCAGGTTTGATTTATGACCCTTCAAAAAGTTTTTATTAAGTACAATGTTCCAATTTTTAAATTCAAGTACTAAAAAATCATTCAGTCTTATCATGAGTTTAATTTTCCCCGAACCGGTTCACTTTTCACTTTTGGTTTTCATGTACATATTTACTATGGGCGGAATACAAATTTTCGGGTGAATTTTTTTTGCGGGCAAAACTCAGGATAGGGCAGATTATTAAAAATGATTAACCTTTTCATTTTTTATTTACCTAAATGACCTAATTTACCCACCTAAATTATTTCTTGAAAATACATGACATCCGCATTCGCATCCGCATCCGCGGATGTTAGCGTCTAAACAACCGCATCTGCGGATGTCTAAAATTCCACATTCGCAACATCCCTAGTGTGGAGTGTGGCGCGCGGCATGACATTGCAGCACAATTTATGGGCGCTCATGTGCTAACGGGTGCACCGGACGACGGCTTCAAAACTTTAACTACATAACTGCTTTGGTGGTAATGTTACCCATCGCCGCAGTAATTTTTTTTAGCAAAACAAGCAAGTGACAAAAGAAATTGACTGACATTCGCAACTACGCGCTGCTACACCCCTGTGTACGCCACATTCGCGCGCGACTACTTTCGGCAATGAATTTGCATACGCGCAATTTATTCGCCTCCCTACCAACCACCCAACACTAAAAGTCCCAGTGCGCTGAGTGCTGCATTGTAATTCGAGTGTAATGAATGTGTGGCATGTGGCATTACATGAAAATATCGGCTTACAGCAAATGCTCGAATGCGCGGACTTGAGTTTTTTCTCACGCATCAATTAGTCGATTAGTGCCATAATAAAATCATCCAGGGACATACATTCCGCTGAGTACATGGGCGGTCCTTTAATCGATTGGCAAACACCCAATGCGCAATTTTTATACAACGGGAAGTGTCGGTGGTGGTGGTAGCTGCATAGCCCGGTAGTGACGCAACGTTTCCTGTTGTAATATAAAAATTCTATTTTTTTGCTTTTATTTTTCAATTTTTCTAATGCCGCTTTTGTCATTATTTGCAGAGCGCTTGTAATGCAACACCAACAATAGGGCAGCACTTCCCTCAATGAGTGATGTTACGCCATCATCGTCTACGATTTCAACTGCCTACATTTCGTACATTCGTCAACTTCAACATCATTACATTTCATTCTGATACACACAAGCATATAAATATACTTGAATATTGACATCCGTTTGCTCATTCACTTGGGATCAGGGTTGCCACTTTGGTGAATTATTACCAAAATTGGTAGAACAAATTTGAGTTGGTAAAAAGGTAAATTTGTTCTCATTTTGGTAGATTTTTGTTAAAGTATTTTGTTCGAAAACCAAATAAAATTTTGCTCCCACTTTATATTTCGTAGTTTGCTTTATATTATAAATTTATTTCCAAAAGTGTAGTCTTCTTTATTGCATTAATTTTCGAACGCTTTAGTGCACATTTTTTATATGGAAGAAAATGCGCAACACCATTCACAAAAAAAAAATTCTAAAAATCAACGGTAATCTTTAGCTACTTGAAACGTGTACTTCATTATATTAAAATTAAATGGGCTACAAAACTGCATACCCGAAAATTTTCTAAAGATTCTGATATTAACTTTTTTTTAAATTTGTATAAGCTTTGAAACTTTTATTTAAGTGGTATCTGATAAAGATCGACCCATATTTTAAATGAAAATTATTAACAATGAATAAATAAAGATAAGTTGCCAACAGCATCATTTTGAATTTTGCTGCTATTAATTTGAACGCCATCATACATATGTAAGTATGTATATCGATAAAAGGCGAATATATCGCGCTCCATTCAAAACTCATTTTACTGGAATCTTGAGGAGCT
Organism: Rhagoletis pomonella; assembly: GCF_013731165.1. Classification (NCBI taxonomy): domain Eukaryota; kingdom Metazoa; phylum Arthropoda; class Insecta; order Diptera; family Tephritidae; genus Rhagoletis; species Rhagoletis pomonella. The sequence goes on along the minus strand of NW_023463014.1, from coordinate 13,258 downwards.
TTTGATTGTCTAAACATTTTAAATGTTTCCTCAAATGAAAAGAAAAAATGGACAGGTTTGTATTTACACGCAATGATTGTACAAAAAAAATTTTAACAAGTAAGAAAGTCTAAGTTCGGGCGGAGCCGAACATTAAATACCCGGCGCAAGTATTAAATATATGTTTTTCACCTTTATGAAAGCTACCGCGACATGGTAAGCCAGGGTGTATCAATTTTGAGTAAATTAGCGCCCCTAAATTTCGAAATATTTAAGTTTCAAGAATTTCTGAAATTTACCGTTATATGAAAAGCGGCCGTAATTTTAGTTCGATTTCAATAATTTTCAACGTTTTTCTTTTATGTGGCAAGCACAATAACCATACGGAGTTAGGTACAAATTAGTAGAACGGTTACCGAGATACATATATGTCATCATAAGTGGGCGGTGCCACGCCCACTTTCCACTTGGTATGCTGTACCAAGGCCAACAACTGTGCCAAGTTTGGAAGAAATTGGTGCAGCGGTTGCCAAGATATACACATGTAACCATAAGTGGGCGTGGCTACGCCCATTTTCCAAAAATTTACAATATTCTTATTTTTTGTCTAAAATTTGTTGTAAATATCAATTTTGAGTGAATAATCTTCAGTAGTTACTAAAATATCGCAGTTTTCGTATTTTTAAATAAAATAAATGGATAAATGGAAACCTACATATCAAATTTCGTTGAGATATCTCAATTTTTGCTCGAGTTATCGTGTACACGGACGGACGGACAGACTGATAGACGGCCGGACAGACAGACATGGCTTAATCGACTTTTCTATTCATTCCGGAAATGGTTCTAAAAATTCAGAGTAAAATATTCGGTATTTAGACGAATTGTTTTTGAATTGTTCTCAATGTTGTAAATAGTTTGAGTTCTTGATTTTTATGGGGTTAAAGCGCAAACAATATTCTTATAAAAATAAAATAGCGAAAAAATTTACCTAAAAAACATTGCGAATATTAAAAAAATACCAAGCGCTTTTTTGATTCACTGTATCAGCTTATAACAACTCCAGTTGAATTTTTTTTTTATAAAATGGTAAATATTTTTTTTCGTCAGTGGCAACCCTGCTTGGGATGCTTGTGTTTTCTCTTCCGCAGCTGTTGGCCGCTATTCGCTTAATGGCACGGCAAACCTTTTATTTCTAACATAGTCAGGGCATCCGAGCAGGAATCTGATTTCTGTGGGGTATATGTGCGGCGACTATATTTATGGCAGCCGAATATGGGACAAAAATTTATTTTGCCAAATTTTTCCACATAAGCTAGAGGATGATCATAGATTTATTAGCCCTGAAACAGCATCCTTTTCGATCTTTTGTGAAAGCAGCACTTAAATATTCAGTTGTAACATCACATATTTGTAAAATATTTTTCCATAGCTTTGTACTCTGTCCACGGGATTTTTACCACACAAATTTTTTACAAGCATTTCCAACTATTTTTAAAGTGGTTTCGGCATAACTTCCACGGACTCCTCTCTCTGCCGATCTAATTATTTTGGAAGTTATGCCGTATCTTCGTGGAAGTTAAGTCTGAAATAACTTCTACTTCCGATTCCACTCCGGAATCGAAGATTTTCTCGAAATAATTGATTTTAGTGAATCGATTATAGATTTTCGGAACCGATCGAGAATCGGTTCTGAGAACACGATTCTCTTATTTACCATACATCTTTAGATACGCGTCAGTTGTTAGAATTGTGAAATTTCTGGCATGACTAATATAAATATTAAGTAAGACTAATTGGCACATACTCATAGAGATGCTAGAAATGAATTTATGAAAAGAAACAATTTCAAGGAGGGTATTCAAATTTATTTCCTTTCCATATCAAACAGTACCGTGAATATGTTTCAATCACACATTTTATAGGAAATGAAGTAATTTTTCCACAAATTTATTATTAAAGCTCTTCTTAAAATAGTTTTAATTTACTCATTATAATAGATTTAGACTCATATTTATAGATTTTTAATAATCGATTAGAATCGAATAATTCGAATCTCGCCGTCGATTATTCGATTCCAAGAATCGTAAGATTCGAGAATCGAGAATCGATTATTTTTCAAAACTTTCCATCCCTAGTGTTCCAGTTCCCTTCCATCTTTGAGAACTTTTTTACTTTACAACATTCTCCTGGTAGCCTTCTTATGTTGAAGATAATATCCCTCATACAATCAGCAATAATTTTTTTGGCACAGTTTCGCCTAATTAATATCTTCCCTCTTCACGAAATTTGAAAATTTCCTCCACAGTGCATTGGGCACATAGGGCAGGTAATAGTACCCGAAAAAGAACAGCAAGCTGTGTGTACTTTGTTGTTGGTTTCGGAACCATATATGTAGACAAAGTTTGAAATTCGAGAGTAAAATATAAACAAAACCGGCAATTTTAAGGCGAAATTACCAGAAAAAGTAAAGTCAGCTGCTCTACTGCTGCTATCTGTTTAATATACTTTGCTCCACACAGAATATTCACCGTGAAATGCATTGAAAACCCCTTTTAAAAACTAAATACTAGTAAAATTTCTTTTTTTATTCGAACAATACTTATTAACGTTTTATTTCGATTCATACATCTGTGCTCCTCGATCTGAATCACAAGCGTCCAGATTTAAAAATAACAAGTAATTTTTAAGCAAAAAACAAAACCGACTTCAAATCTCATATAAAAATTTAGGAGTACAGTAATTTTTTTTTATCCAATGATCGGATCTAAACCAGATTACTATGGGACCACCTCTGGGATACTACCTTTCCGATGCAAGAATTTTCGAAATCGGTTGACGTGGTCCAAAGATATTCGGTAACATACATAACAAAAATATTTACAAATATTCCGACGCATTGAAGTCGGTTAAAAATTAAAAAATAGGCATGCCATTTTTATGAGCTGTAATGATGCCAAAATACCGAATACGGGGCAAATACGGAACATTAAAAGAAATACAGATCATTTGGCGTCCCGAATTAAAAAGTAAATTACCAGTAGTGCGATTCTCTAAGTTTTAGCAATACGACTTGTCGAGTTGTCAGCTAATAAATTTTGTTGTTTGCAGTAACGATTGTGGGATTCACTAAAGCTGATGCCAGATAAAACTTTGTAGCTTTGCGTGACATTTATAACTTTGCCAGCAAAGCGCCAGACGCAAAAGGTATGCCACAATGAACGCCAAGAAAACAATTTTGTACTGCTATTTTACTCATCAAAATTGCTGTGGATTTTATATATTTTGCTTTAAAAATATCAGCTATGTGATTAAGTTTTATGTTTCTACATGAAAACTCGAATTTGGGCGAAACAAAATAAGTATTAATCCGGCTGATTGTCAAAGCGCGCAAAAAGATGGGAGTTGGCCATCTTTTCGCTTCGCGCTGCAGCTTCAACGATCTATGTGGCATGCTTGGTGAATTCTTATAAAATTCATCTTATCTGTAAAAGCGAATCTGTCACGTAAAGCGCAGCAAAAGTTTTATGTGGCATCAGCTTAACTGTGCTGCCGCTAAAGGACACAAATCCGTTGCATATACCACACTGAAAATAAAATTTCGTAAAAGTGCTACGAAAAACTTTCTTAGTCTTGGCTTTTGTACAATGTACGAAACTTTCGTTCATAGTCCGAACACATTTTTCACAACGAAACAAGATTTTACGAACTATACGTAAATATATCGAAAGGACTTTCGTAAGGCATTTTTTCAGTACAATTTACGAAATCTTACGTTTATTTTACGAAACACATTCGTAAAGCACTGAACAAATCTCTGTACGAATAATTTTGTATATTGTAGGAAGGCATTCGTAATATTTACGTATGGTTTTAAAATTTACGAAATCTACATCTCTGTATGCGTACAATTTAGTTAATACTTTCGTATAAAGTACTAATGCAGGAACATGTTTTTTAAATTCGTACAACATACAGTTTAATATTTCATCATATTTTTTTGTATCGCGTGTCATTGCGGAATTACTTGTTGGCTGCTGTGAGACGTATAATATCATTTTAAACGTTTTAAAAAGAGATTTGCTGGATAAAAAAACAATACAAAATTAAATATTAAAGCTGTGGATATACTATGCTTTTAAGCATACAATGTTTTTAACATCGCCTACGCTGCGCCTTGCGCTGCAATGTGGGCTTGATAAATAGGCAATTTCATCAGTTACATACCTATCAACGGCAAGCCTAAGCCAGGAGCACTACTTAATGAAATTAAAAGTAAGTACATGTATGACTTTTCACTGAAACCGGCTTTTCAGACGCCTTATAATTTTCCTTTAATTTATGGTCGTCAAGGAAACAAACATCGATGAAGCTGCGAATCTGTCAAGTGCCTCTACATAAAAATATTATAATGTTTAATAAAGTAAAACCAGTATTTTTTATATTCTTTCATATTTTATATCTTATTATATTTAGTTTTGTTGTGTCTCATAGTTTAACACTTTGCATCAATATACTTTATTGAATGAAGCCTAAGCAATAAAAAAAATATGTAGTATAGAACCTATTCGTATGCATATAAATAAAAGACTTAAGTTTTATTATAGGTAAAATAAACTTTTTTAATAATTCCAAACCACAGTGTAGTCAGAAAATTCTTCTTCTTATTTCGTAGAACGTATGATTGCTTTTATTATTAACACTATAAAAAACATGACTAAAATTATAGCACAACACTTTCATTATATTTTAATCATTAATGTTAAGCATTTTTTCAAAACGTTTTGTTAAACAAAAACGCTTAAAATTAACGATGAAAACAAAATAAAAGTGTTGTGTTATAATTCGTAATATGTTTTGTACAGTGTGGAGAATGAAAGCAATCGCACATTCTACGAAACAAGCGCAGATTTTACGAAAATAATTTCGTTAAATATACACTCAGAAAAAGGTTTAGTTATAATAACCAAGATTTGGTTATAGTGACCAAGTGGCATAGTTGGATATGGCGAAATAAATATCTAGTTCACGAAAGTCTGCAATTTACTTGAGCCTTCTAGTTGGGAAAAATGTATATTTGTTAATAATTACAAAACGACTACCTTGAGTGGACAATATTGTTAGTTGAATAAAATCATTGTTGAGCAAATATAAACCATGCTTTGGTTGATACAAGTTTTCAATTAATTTTATGAACTTGCCGTAGACGTGAATCAGCTAACCGTTTATTATTGGAAAAAAGTTTCAGTTTGACACAAATAAAAATTTACTCGATGGTTGTTGTGTTTACTTCTTTTATTTGCATATATTAAGCATAAAAAATACAAACATATTTACATAAATAGTTACTAGTGTAAATAATACATATGTATATGGTGGTAAGAATTTCCTACAAAGAAACGATTAAACAGGAATAGTCGTGCGAAAACCCAGGTCAATATCTGCTGGAAGTGCTGGTTTAAGTATACTGCTTTGCTTTTTCCTTGGCTAAATAGATACTTTCTAATTATAATTCACATGAATTATATATCCACTGAGAAACGCCGGTTGGCATCAAACTTTATATTTTTAAATAACCATACCCGCACCGAAACAACTCGCGGCGATGGCAAAACTGAAACTGAGACAAACAAGCCTGGGCATGTCATAGCACACACTTTTCTTTCTCTACCCAGCGCAGTGATCGACATGCCATAGCTTACTGAGCGCTCTGTAACCACACGCGTGTTTCACCCGTATACGAACAGCGGTAGCGGAGCAATGATTTCCACGCACACAGTCTCATTCATTGAATCGTTTTTATGCAATGGTCGGCATACTAGCGCATTCAAACGATTCAATAAGTGGGACTGTGTGCATTGCTTAGCTGGCGCTCTTCGTATGTGAAACACACATGAGCTCAGAGAGCGCTGATCATTATTTAGGGGGTGCTCATAAGCATGAATATATTCCACTCTCAAACCAAATCGATCAACTAAGATTTGGTAACTATGACTAATCCATGTGTTGAAAGAAAGCTTATCTGTATTAGCAGAGCTTAATGGCATCCTTTTATGAACCATACTTTAAGTTGAATGGAATTTGTAGAAATATGCTTCAAAAAAATATTTATTAGTATTTACCAAACCCTTCAACTAAATTAACGATTTGGTACAACCTAGATGAATATTAGAAGCTTTAATATATTTAGTTATAATTACCAACCCATGGTAATAGTTCCAAATCCTTGGTCACAATTCCCAAATATTGTCAAAATTCGGGAACTAAATATCTTTAGTTGTCGAAACTAATCCTTTTTCTCAGTGTACGAACTATTTCTGTGCATTTTATAAAAATTTCGTAAAAAACTAAGAAATAGCACGAAATTCTTTAGTAAATAGTGTTAAATTCTTTAGTAAATAGTACTAGATTCTTTAGTAAATAGTACTAAATTCTTTAGTAAATAGTACTATATTCTTTAGTAAATAGTACGAATACATTCGTAAAATGTACTAAATATCTGATGCCTCATATTTTCGTAGTATGTACGAAAACGGTTTTGTACAATCAACGAAAACTTTCGTGGCTCAAAATGACGAAAAATTTCGTAAGATTTACGCAAGTTTTCGTTATATTTACGCAGATTTTATATTTAGTGCACAAGGGGCTCGTGTGTGCACAAAGTTGACAAGCATTTTATATGGAAGAAAATGCGAAACACCCTTCACAAAAACAAATCTAAAAAATCAACGGTAACTTTTAGCGACTTGAAACTTGCACTTTATCAGACTAAAAGTGAATGGGCTACAAAACTGCATACCCGAAAATCTTATAAAGATTCTGAATAAAAAGTTCGAAATATTTGAGAAAATTTGTTAAGTTTGATTTATTTCTGTGAATTTTTGCAAGCTTTGAAACTTTTATGTATGTGGTTTCTGTTGTTAAATAGTAGATGGAACTATTAAAAATAAATAAATACACATAAGTAGCAAACAACATAATTTTGAATTTTTCTGTTATATTTTACTCGCAGCTGTAAATAAAAAGTTTACAATAAACATTCAACAGGAATAATATTGTTAATATTTAAAAAGAATAACTGTATGCACATTTTGTACATATGTATTTACTTTCAAGACTGATTTTATTATGCTAGTGTTATGATGATTAATAAAGAAATATTTAAAAAATATGCACATACATATATGATATTTATACTTTTAGCAAACGATGTACACGTATTAAATTGAAAACTTAATTATTCAATTCCTTTAAATTCAATGAATATTCAGTTCCTGTAAGATTAAAAAAATAGACTTATCACCTTTTAACTTCCAGTTTTCTATATTTGTTTTACGCCCTATTGGAAAAACTATTTTTTTTGCTATTTAATTTATATTACTTGTTTTTACTAGGTATTCTGCAATATTTAAACAAAATTCAACAAATTTTAGTAAAACTTCAAGTTTTTTTAAAGAATAATAAAAAGATTATGTATGCAGTTTTGTAGCCCATTAAATTTTAATAAATTAAAGTGCAAGTTTGATGTTGCTGAAAAATTCTTTGATTTTTGATAATTTTTTGCTAGCGGTGCTGTGAATTTTTCCTCTCTTCTTCTTTATTGGCGCTGTAACTGCCTAAGCGATTTTGGCTAGGGTTGCCAGATTTTTTATGAACGAAAGCAGTACATTAGACTTTTTCACGCTAAAAAAATCAGTACTTTTCAGTACTGTTTTTGTTCAAAGCAAAATTATGAATAAAAGTAACAGATAATACTATAAACCGCCAGAGTACTTGTTTTTAACAATATTTTGATATATAAATAAAATATAGTTCATAAAAAAGTGTTATTCGCTTTAACAAAGAGTGTCCACATCATTTTACACAGAAGCAAATAAATTATTTTATTTTTATGACATTTTTGAATAGCAATAATAAGATCATTTCCATCTTCAGTGTTTAAGTAGTCGAAGAATTCTATACATTTCATTTAAAATTTACTTTTAATATGAAGTTCACTTTAAATAATTTTAATTAGAAGCCGGTTTCTCTTTGCGCCAGCACGCGAACTTCGTACTTAAGATCCTCTCAGTTGCTTCGTTTGAGTGTAGTATTGAGAAAAAACAAAACTACATAGTTTGTCAAACTGTGGAAAAGTACCAGTATTTAAGGACTTCATATATAATTCTTCATGGCTTAATATAATTTTTTCAACTATGCAAAAACTTTTAAAGACTAAGAATTCGCTAAAAATAATATCTAACTACATATGTATTAGAAGACATATACAATATATGCAAAACTCTTTTACAGTGTCCGTAAATTGTGAAAAAAGAGTTGTAAGCTATAGGCAAAAGCGATTCGAATATTTAAATTTGTTGTTATCAAACTGAAAGTTATTTACGAGATAACTAGCAACACTCGACAAAAAAGTCAGCCTCTGTGTGCCTATAAAACGATTGAACTTTTTGTTGTATTAATTCCTTGGGCATATGAAACATTATCTGAAACATGCCAACAATAATTAAATTATTCTCTTCTTACTTTTTACAGTAGGGTTTAAGGAAGTTCCAACGTTATGTAAAAACCTTAAGAAAATTTTAAATATTTTGTTTGAACTGAAAATTCAGTACAAATCAGTACAAATTTTGAAAAATCAGTACAAGAGTTGAAAAATCAGTACTGTACTGATAAAATCAGTATTGTACTGATAAAATCAGTACGTCTGGCAACCGTAATTTTGGCCGAGTCCAAAACCGCACGAGAGTCATTTCTCTTCTGTGCTACTGACCCCAAATGGAATTGCGGCCCGCGTTGAATATTTTCAGAGCAGGAGCGTTTCTGTCTGATTGCGCGAAAAATACCTCAATAGAGCGCCGATTCAAACTCAGAGGAAATGGATATGGAACAAAATGAAAATATACCAAACTATTTAATGAGTAAAAATGTATTAACTTTATTTAAGATTTGAAGATTGCAGAAAAGTATTAAGTGAATATAATATACACAATCGTAACGAAGATTACCTTTGTGCCAAGAATGCGGAAGCTGGTGATGTGTACTCCAACGTATATTTGGACTATAATAATGGTCAGCTTATAAGATACATACTTATATAAGCATGTGATATCGTAAAGGAAGCACCGGTGTACTTTCGGCAGTTATGCATCTTTGCAGCTGATAGCGGGGCCGAAAGTAAATCAGTGTTTCCCAAACGTTGAAGGCTTTTGGCTTCAACACTGTCCATTCGAAGACATGGCCAAGCCAGCGGAGCCGCTGAACTTTAATTCGCTGCACTATGTCAATATCTTTGTAAAGCTCATACAGCTCTTCGTTAAATCGTTTACGATATTCGCCATCACCAACGCGTAAAGGTCCGTAAATCTTTCGCAGAATCTTTCTCTCGAAAACTCCAAGAGCCGCCTCATCAGATGTTTTCATTGTCCATGCCTCCGCGCCATACACCTGCACAGGCATGATGAGTGACTTATAGAGTGTGATCTTTGTACGACGAGAGAGGACTTTACTTCTCAATTGCCTACTCAGCGCAAAGTAGCACTTGTTGGTAAGAGTGATTCTCCGTTGAATTTCAAGGCTGACATTATTATTGATGTTAATGCTGGTTACCAAATAAACGAAGTCGTCTACTTTTTCAAACTTGTAACTGTCAACAGTGACGTGAGTGCCAAGACGCGTATGCTCTGACTGTTTGTGTGATGACAGGAGATACTTCGATTTGTCCTCGTTCACCACCAGACCCATTCGCTTTGCTTCTCTATTTAATCCCTAGAAGGCAGAACAGACGTAGCCCTTGGTTTTACCGATAATATCGATTTCGTCGGCATACACCAGCAATTGTACGCTCTTGTAAAGTATTGTGCCTGAGCGGTTCAGTTCTGCGGCACTTATTATCTTCTCCAACATCAGATTAAATAAATCACACGAAAGGGAGTCCCCTTGTCTGAAACCTCGTACCTTTTACGTTTTATTAACCAAGCCAATCTAGACGTCGTCAAATTAGCGGCGTTTGTTATCGTTAACGACAACAGCTGATTTGGTGCTAACGAATGTTGTTAGGGAAACGTTTGTCGGGCTAAATTCTTAAAATTGTTGTTTAGCTGACTTAACAATAACAAGAATTGTTAAAATCGCGTAGTGAATCGCACCACAGGACATTTGACGAAAAAAGGGCACTGCCCCACATAATAACCCATGCTCACCGTAGCAGTGTTGCCGCGAATACTTTTTAGTGGAAGCCAAATTCCTTTTAAAAAAGGGATAAAAAGAGCTAAAAAAAGTCGTTGTGGCTAAATTTTTTTACTTAGGTATTCATACATGTATATAAGTATACACGCAAACATTTTCAATAAGTAATGGTATAGAAAAACAATGAACTCTGGAAAAAAGCTAATATTTTATCCAACCAAAAACCTTTTTGTATAAAGGTAAAAGTATGTGGTAGCTAAATCTAGCCACCAAAGGGTTAAAACGGCAACACTGCACCTTAGGTATATGGGGAGAATCATGTCCCCCGGAAAAGTAGTAATGCATTACATGCGTGATAAATAATATAATGTATTTCTTATGAGTTCTCGATTAGATTACTGCTAACTATGTAATCAGCATTCTAATGTATTTAAAAAGTTTTAATAATTTCATATTAAAACACATTCATTTTTCAAAATTGAATGCCCCACTTTTCTTAGGACATCGCCCTGGGGAAAAAAAATACATTTTCGAATGTGAAAAGGGTTGTTTTACTGATTATTTTTTCGATTACTATACATTACATTTTCCCACTGAATCAACTTTATTAGCACGGCGCGCAAGCGCTAAATTCTGTTGTTTTCAACTCGCGCTGGTGGTATGAAAATGCACGTAAAAAATCCAAACGTTCCATTTCGAAGTAGTTTTTCCTCAGCTCCCCAATTTAGTTGTCAGAATTTCCTAAAATTTCCTTTTCCTATAAAAACACACAAAAACCTGTTATGTCTCGAAAAATGTACATGTGATATTTTGTTCATTAGTAAGAAAATCTAATCTCCACGACGAAATATCTGCTAGTGTAGTGGAGTTGGTCGATGAGATTTTAGCATAAGAAGATACATACATAAGCTAGCTTGAGTATCTCCGGATCGAAAAACAAGAAATCGCATCAATCACATTGCAATAGACGGAAGGCGCGCATTTGGTACTTTGGAAGTACGAATGATCTGATATGAGTATCCAAGGTTGTGGTCAAAAAGCTAAAATTAAGACAGACAGTCAACAAATTTACCACTCAACTCTCACTCCTGCGCAAATGGACACTCGAGAGCAACAGGGTCCAGTTTCTGGTATCCTATGCAACGGCGCCAAGTTAGATATTATTGAATTTCAGCAAGTTCGAAAAAAACTGCTACGACGAGGAACGGAACGCTGCCGTCCGAGCCTTGAATGACAGGAATAGCGCCCGAAATTTTCAGCGCGAATGCTTCAGAATGCTCCAAATTCCTGTACACAAGTGCACGCATAAATTGTGAACGGAGCATGTTTTTACTCTGATAACCAATGATTACAAATTTGATGTTCCGTTGTTCTACCACGAAGAAATTGCTCAAAAGTAAGAAAGCTGCCATGGGCATAGTCTTCTGAATACCGCATGTGAGTTGTTATGAAGCATATTGTTTGAAAGGCTGAAACACACCGTCAACAAACCGAAGGGTAAAGCGTGGTTGCCTACAGCGTAATTCATGTCATGCTCAAGCACAATTTTCTTGAAGAGAGTTCCACTGCTAGCATAGGCCGATGATTTTGCCATCATCGGTCTCAACAACTACGCCGTATTTTTCCGTATCTCCTTAAACTATATACAGGAACAAAACGAACAACACAAACTACCGCTTCACATAACCAAAAAAGAGACAAAATACGTGGTATCCCAGGAAATAGACTTCAGTCCCTTGTTGTCGATACAAAACAACATTACGAACCACATTACTTTTTGCTTTCCTGACTTGGTGCTTACTATGTGCAAACATTCGAGCTCGAATACATACCCCGATTAGGACAAGCCAATTTTAAAACGAAGAATTCAAAAATTTACATACAAATAAGCCATAATTTACACCACACTCATGCATATGTTTACGTGCCAATTTTATTGCACTTTGACGCGGAACTAGCCATAGCGAATTGTTGCTCGATAATGTGCTAACGACGGGCAATTACTCCCCTTCACAGCCCACCAACCACAACCACCAATGTCGACAACTGTTGCTAATACGTCTTGATGCGTGCGCTATTGGATCGAAGTCGTCGCGGTCTGCGATAAACGGTTTTGACAAGTGCAACTTGAAACTACATACATACCACTTGCTTGCAACATGCAATCAGCACCATAAATTGCAAGTTACGCCCAGACAAGCGTGAGCGCATGGTACACCTCAGATGTGAGGCAAAAACTGAAGCAACTAGCGTTGAACTGTGTCTAAGGGCGTATGTGAATCGGTAACAAAGTTCTATGGGGAAAGCTGTTGAATAATATTTTTACTATGGTGAGACAGTTTTGCCGATCTGCTGTGTGAAATGAAATCTTTTTTGACAGCAGTAAATTTTTGATAGCCGCAGATTTACTCGGAATAAACTATTACAAATTGAAGTGAAATTAATATTTTAAGAAAACATCTACCATCACTGATTGCATTTCATCAATTTAAGCTTTTGTTTTACGAAAAATTACTCACAGCAGCAGTCTTTGCAATTGTCAAAATTTTCTATGCATTTGTCAAAAATTTTACTAGCCTCATGAGCTACTGAAATTTTATTCACCTCATAGTTGTCAAAAATTTACTTGCCGCAAACTTTGTTACCGATTCACACACGCCCTAAATGGAAATGGCGAATGCGGTTACACAGCATCATTTAGCTGTTGGCGACCGTAAAGGCGCAGTTAGTCAACGACGTAGCGTAAACGTTGGTTGACGTACGTAGCAGCATATAAAATTTACTGTTGATAGAGAGAGAGAGAAACAACGGCAACGTCACCGCCATGCGGTGGTGAGTTTTCGTTAACACGCGAATCCAATAAGGTAGATCGTGTCTGCGTCAACCTGCGTCTACGTTACGTCGTTGACTGTTTGCGCTTTAAGTTAACAGCATGTTCTAATCTATTGTCGTGCAAATTCTTCGTCTTAGTTGAGGCACAGAGGTCAGCAATGCCAATAAAAACACATTTATGCCACACAGTCATGATAATTCATTCGGCATTTAGTAGTTGCTGCTGTTGTGCTGTCGCTGCTTATCAGTGTTGCCCTCAGAG
>NW_023463013.1:0-15915 GCF_013731165.1 Rhagoletis pomonella | reverse complement strand
CAAACAATTTTTTTATTGTGATTGTACGCGCTGTGCCAAATGTTGCTGTAAGTCAAAAACAGAAAAGATCTAACAATTTTCTTTACAAATATTTTCTTGAATAAATGCAGTTTTCAAAAATATAAACGAAATGGAAAACATTTTAAATTATTAAATTATTATTTAAATTTAAATATTTATATTGTTTAAATAAAAAAAAAAATTCTAAATTATAAAAATATTTTTTTAAGCTCTAATGTCACTACGCCTCGAAAAATAATTTCATCAACTTTCGTCAAATACTTTAAGAGAAAATTAGTTTTGAAAAAATTATTGCTTAAAAATATATTTGCTTATAAAAACTTAAAAAATTAAAATTTTTCAAAAAAAATCTCAGAATCCCTTTCACATCTATAAACCTCTGAATCTACACATTTTCGAACTTCACTGAAATCCGAGGTCCAGTTGAGAAATTTTTACTTTTACATAGAATTTCTGTAAACACTCCAGTTGTTTTACAAGTGTTGCCTTCTCTAGTGAGTTGCACCCGACATGGGCTCCGTGAAACAAGATAGGCTTAAATCTGGTTTCATAGAGCTAATGAATTGCTTTGGGCGAGTGACCTAAGCTTTTACCGATAGCTGCCCTACAGCACTACAAGGCAACCGACGCCTTTCTTACCCTTTCCTCAATGTTTGGCTTCCACGACAGCTTCCTATCCAGGATCAAGCCTGAGTACTTGACGCGGTCTGAGAGCCGCAGACGACCACGCCCACTCGAGGGAAGGGCCACAACGGGTATCTCGTACTTCCTGGTAAACAACGCCAGCTCCGTATTGCTGGGATTAATTGCGAGGCTGCCGTTGATCATCCACCTAGTTACCTTGAGCCAGATAAAAAAGGGTGTCTTGAAATCATCCCTTAACCAAAAGTTCTACATCATCTACATAGGCGATCACCCGACAGCCCACTTTTTCCAGTTCCTCTAGAAGATAGTTTACAACCTCAAGCCAGAGCAGGTGATGATTTCTACGCGCGCACGCAAGTTTTTTACATTTGATATATTTGTGTGCGTGATTTCTGTCAAATTCACCGAAATTTGTTAAACAAAATTTGAATCGATAGTCGCGCTAGAATGTCAATTGAGCTTAAACGTCAAATCGAGATGTCACGCAAGACAAATCTTTGAGTAAGATTATTAAGTTTCGCGTCGATCTATCCGTGGCGATTGTTTAAAAAAGCTTTAGTTTTTTATTTATTTATGTTGAAAAATGAACGAAAAAAAAATTTTTACGTTTGAATGCTTCCCCATTTTTTTTGGAAAATACTTGAATTTAATTTAAAATGTCTGCAATTATTTAAAAGTTATTCGTAAACATTTTTCCATAGGCTAAATTTAATTAAAAAATGTATTTAATTTGTTATCTTTACTAGTATATATTTGGAAGCCGTTTTTACTGTTCGAAATACTAGAGAACAGCTGTACCGATATTTTTGAAATTTTTGGCATCGAATCTAGAGTTTCCAAGGATGATAGAAAAAAAATCGATATATCAAGGGGCGTGGCACCTCGTTTGACTTTAATTGAGCTTTAATTTCACATATTTTAGAGGCCAAAGTGCGTAAAAAGCTAACTCAAATTCCAAGATTTGCGTTGCGTGAAATCTTGATTTGATGTTTGTGCTCATTTGACAATTTGGCGCGACTATGAATTCAAATTTTGGAACAAATGCAGAATAGCTCCGATGCTCAAATAAAAAAAAAAAAATATTGGGACCAATAAAGATGATTGAGCTGAACATAACGGTATATTTTTTTTTTCGGAAACGACTACAAAAGTTATTAAAGTCAAAGCTCAAATTAAAATTTTTTTTAAATCAAAATCTTTTGAAAACGATTGCATGGATAGGAAATTTGATTGCCTTTAATCTGATATACATGTAACCCTCAGTAAGCAGAATTATCCTTTCTGTGTTGCCGCAGAAGAGAAGCGGAACTCCTTTCTGCATACATTAATACGATTTTTGTGAAAACTATACAAAGCATATATAAAGTATGTATATCAAATTAAAGGGAATTAATTGTCCTATCAAATGAGCTTTTAAAATCCATGCGTTCCTTTTTAAGAAATTTTGATTTAAAAAATTGTTTAATTTGAACTTTCGCCCTTAATAACTTTTGTAATTGTTGTTTCCGCGAAAAAGGAAATATACCGTTGTACTCACCTCAATGATCTCTATCAATCCCCATATGTTTTTTTTTTTTTAAATTTGAGAATCGGATCTGTTATGAATTTATGCCCAAATTTTGCTCAACTTCTGAAATTTGACAGAAATGCAACTCTGAAAAATTACGAGTGCAAATTGAATGTGAATGTGAAAAACTTGCGTGCGTCTGTGCGTAGAAAAACTCACGCTGGTAATATTTGGTTGAGCTGTTAATGTCTCCAGATCCTACATCCGAGCTTTCGCTTTCCCCGGTAGGACTCTAAAATTATTTCTGGACAGACTTAGAGCTATTTCAAAAGTATTAGAGTGGACTCTCCGCCCATAAACACACACGCATTCGCAAAACATTCGTATCTTTTGATGCGAATGCGACTGTGTAAAATGATGCGAATGCAAATATTCTCAACATCCCTGGTACGTACTATGTACATACACATATGTGTAAGCGCAAACTTAAGTATTAGGGTTTTCGATTATTCGTCTTTTTTCGAAGCCCGGTTTTCAAGTATTTGAAAAATGGCAATTCGAAAAAACCGGTTTCCTATTTTGTAATTAAGAAAAAACGGATAAACCGGTTTTATTTTACATATTTTCTCTACCGTAACACTTACGGCTCGTTAATACCAAAATTACCAATCTACTGCTGAAAATAGTTAAGCTTTAATTAAGAAATCAATGAGGTAAAATAAGTTCAATGTACCAATTACCGCCAAGTTTGCTCTTAATGGAGCTCACCGATCTTAACAAGATTATAACCCTAAAACAACAGTCCTTTGTCAGGAAAAACTCCACCATGTAGAACCGAAAATACACCATCCGCAGAACCAGACCAACTACACAAATACAGTCTATTAAAGAGAGGTCATTTGTCGAGTTTCAATCAACACCTTCGTCAACTCTCGCCTCTTGAATTCCATCATCGGAGCCCAACGCCTCCTATCACAGACGAAAAAGTCGAGTTGTTTCGTTAGGCTTGCGATACTTCGGCACGACTCTGGATATTGTAGCAGTTAAAGTGTACAGTCAAATTTAAATAAAATATATATACGCACACTAACATCAGCCTTTTTAACACTTCTCTCCCTACGCATAGTAATATTTGGTCCCCATTTCTTATCCATAAGTCCAAAAAAAAAAAATCGATTTTGGGGTTTTCTTCTCTTGGGGTAGCTATCGAAATATGTCCAAGATAGGTCTCAACCTTTTCAACCTGTTTGTACAATCAGTGCGAAAGGTTTAGTTGACCCTGCGCTCTGAAAAGTGAAAATGTAATGCTAAAGTTTAAAAGAACGCCAAAAGTCATAGGGCGATCGATTTTAATTTTGTAAAATGTGTTTTTCTTCTACAAGTAAGTTCTATATAAACTATAACATTAAAATTTTTTGATATCTGATTAGTAGTCAATGGAATATTCAACTGAGTTTTTTTAACAAAACTGTTTGAAGAAAAAGTCGTAAGTCATTTTCTCCATGTTTCGCCAATACAATTTTTTTGTTTATTTCAAGATAATTATATTTCAAATCATGACATTTTGTTGAAAACGTGATTTGTACCATAAAATATTGAAAAGTTTTCTGAAGATAATTTTTTTAAAATTGCTTTTTTCAATCAATTTCATGTAAAATAAACCACTTTATTTAAGAACTTAAATAAACTCATATAACTTCGTGAATTAAATAAATATTTTTCAAATTAAACCAATTTCTTTTAATTTCAGGCGTCATATTTGATCGACCATTTTGTTTTCGTTTATTTTGACTTCAGATTCGAATTCAGTGACCTCAAATACCCCTATAAACCTTTATAAGTGTGAAAATACTCGTTTTTTTTTTAATTATGGGCACAAAATCCGTATCAAATATCACTGTACAAACCCGTCGGATCTGGCCCTTTCCTGACCCTGCGGTCAGATGAGTATTTATACAAAATGTAGTCGATTTACTGATTTAAATATGGTTTAGTAAGCTGCTACAAAAAAAAGACTAGTAAACGATTTTCGTCCGGTTTTCCAGTTTTCAGATACAAAATTTATAAAAATTTTCTATGTAGTCCAGTTTCTAATAAAATATTAATACTATTTGTTTATTAAGATATATGTAATTAAAGTTATAAATTAATAGTACTAAATAGCTATCAGCTTTCCATAAAATGAATATTTATAATTATTGGAAAATCCGGTTAATTCGATTGTAAAACTCGGTATTCGAAAAGTAAAGAGATTTAAAAAACCGCCTACGGTGGTTTGGAAAAACCAAGCCAATCACCCTAATAAATATAAATGTATTTATTTTACGCTCACCTTGAGTGCTCTCGCCGTTAAGTGATATGCCGACCTCTCCCACTGTGTAATTGCTGTACTGGGTAATTATACAGCGCGCTCGTTCATCGAAACCCTTAATTGATGCATCTGTCCACCATTTGTGTATGCTGCCATTGCGATCGAATAGTCGTCCCTTATCGTCAAAACCGTGAGTAAGCTCATGCCCGATTACAACGCCGATCCCTCCAAAATTTAATGAACGAGGAAAGTGACGATGGTAGAAAGGTGGTTGGAGTATGCCAGCCGGAAACATGATTTGATTTTTGTTGCGGCTGTAGTACGCATTTACAATTGCTGGGGCTGTCTGCCAAGTTGTTTTATTTACCGATTCCCGTAACTTGTTTTGTTCCGTTTTGGCAGTGTGCAGAAGCACGTTAAGAGTATTTTCAAAATATTTTTCTGGGTGAATGCGAATGCCTGAATATTTTTCGTTCAGTTCGATTGGGTTTAGTATGAAGTCTGGGTAACCTATTTTTAAAGACATGGCGTTAACTTTGAGTTCGGCTAAGTGCTTAGTGCTCGAATCGAGCCAGTCTGTGTTTTTTAAGATTTCACGAAAAGCTTGTTGTAACTCGTGTGTCATTTTAAGCGTGTCTCGTTTGCTATTTTCATCGAAATATTTGCGTACAAACATCGAGCCTAGGGCCATGCCCATGTTGGTATTTACTTGTGCAATACAGACTTTCCAACGAAGTGGACTCTCTTCACGTCCGAATAGGGAGTGATAAAAATTTTGTTTGGTATCCTCGAAACGATCATCAACATTGTTTATGCGGTGACGCACAAAACGCCAAAGCAAATAATTAGATACAGTAGCAGGGTTTGTTGTGTGTAATAAACGAACGAGATCGTTCATATAATCTAAGGCATAGATGACCACCTCTTCAGAGTCGCGAACATTTCGATCCTGGAGAATGCTAAGGTAACGAAGCCAGTTTATTTCCGGTACCGCCTGGTGCAATTGATTCAGCGTCATTCGGTTATACAGCTTGGTCACGTTCAGGCGTTGCTCTGCCGGTGCTGTTATCGAGGCGAGCCGTGTTTCGAAGCCCACCACTTCGGCGGCCGTTTTTATGGCGCGCTCACGTGACGCACCCAACTTTTGCATTATCTCCGACATGAATAACTGATATGCTGTCAAATATCGAGCATTCATGTCCTGTAGGAAATATTCTCGTGTGGGTAAACCAAGACTGGTCTGATCGAATTGTATAATGTTCTCATCGGAATTCTTAATATCTGGCCCCACCCACTCAACAATGAGAATATCGTTATTGTAACGCCGCAATTGTGCGGTTAAATTGAGCCAATCAAAGTTTTGTTGATTCCAATTTGGATTTAGTACGGGCCAGCCGCCGAGATTTTCAATTAATTTTGTAAGCGGTTTAATACCACGCTTCTGAAGAAGATCATCATTTATACACGACTGATAAAGATATTTCGCTTTTAGTTGTGCATCGTCGTTGTCAACATACTCGGAACTGCTAATACTGTCGGATGAAAGGTTGCCCAGTCCGAATAAAGTAATTAAGCGCTTCCTTTTATGTGAGATGGCCTGCTGGCGCTTGTAACGACGTAAGACGACGCCTAAAGCATCCCGGTGGTGTACGATGTGTCGTCGAAGACGCGTGACTCTTTCTTTTAGTTGATCTTGACCTGAAGCTTTAGGTAAATCTTCTTTCTTGTTCACTCCAACCACTGAACTGGGTACCGATGAACTGAATTTAATAATATCTGCACGTGTTTCGATGCTGTGGCCATAATTATTGTTTTGAATGTCTACTACTTTATTTTGAGATGTAGGCGGCTCCGTGGTTCGTTTAGCCTCCAACAGTTCCCTTAATACAACATCTAGATTTTCACGTAGCATCTCAAAGGTGTCAAATCCAGCCTTATCCTTTGGTATAGGATGCAGACGCTCCCAATTACCGCAAGCATATTTATAGAAATCAGTGCAAGGATTAATTGTGGTGTCCATGTACTTTTTCATTGTCTTTGCTTGGGCTTCTCGTATACTTTCTTTAGTACCCTCCTCATTCCAAAATGTCTGTAACGCTGATGTTGAGCCAAAAAGTCGCGCATCCTCTTCGCTAAGCGAATTCTGTGTGTTGCTGGACCCATCATCAACCGATTCAGATTTTGCCTCGCTAACTCCAGTCTCACCGGTGTTGCGTGAACGACGTCGGAGAATCTGCTCCCATATTTCATTCACAAAGTTTTGATCCGCATTAACTGAGTTGAGTTTATTCAGACATTCACGGGGTATTGCAGTGGTATCTTGCGGTAGAAAAGATGTCCGCGCGTCTTTCATTATATCCCGATCCTCCACTTCTATTCCCTCACTGAAACCAAACTTAAATGATATGCAGCGCTTGATGCGCTCCTGTTCACTTTCGTCCTTTTTACGAATATCCACAGGGATTATAAACTGCTCTTTCACTATATCATCGATCTCATCGCATTTAGCCGTTGGGAAATCCAATCGATAATGATCCTGACGTGGCGAATATTCGTAATGATCTCCTTGCGGCAGTTGCTGCTCTCGCTGCAACCGCAGTGCTGTTAGCATATTGTCCATGCGCATTAATAGAATGAGTACAATTGTTATTGGCAACAAAACCACTGGAAGAATAATAAAAACTTTACAACAAGTTACACCAGGACACCACTGCAGGCGGCCAGTCTGTATGTTGACACCAAGTCGCACACTACGTTTCAGTCTGAGGTGCTTCGACGTTAATTTAGTGTTGGCGTTGTGTACTTGTGGTAGAGGGTAAGTCTTTGAGGACAAAACCTTCATTGAGTCCAAGTGTAGATTATTACTCATTGCTGTTAGGGCTGTTTGACGAGTGGAGAGAGTGGCACGTTTTGTTTATCGAATTAATATTTTAATGAGCTTGGGATATCCCAAATTACGTGTGAGTAAATATATGTTAATTCTTACATATGTGCGTACATTTCATGTACATACATACATACATACATACTTATAACAATTTCATTTCGTTTCGCGAATCATGGATTAACGAATCGGACGGTCCGCGTTTTAAAATGACGTTAAATGATTTATTATTGTTACTTAGACGATTAATTGTTTGAGCTCTGAGCTTTCTCTGCACGGATGGCTGCATTTGTCGCGCGCGCAATTCATACTGAATCAAACTACGTTTAAGTGCGCCATTCCAAGTCGATTCTAATTTTTGAAACAGAATTTTTTTAACAAAGAGCGGCAGTTTCGTTGCGCGGGCATTTGAATATGTACATACCTATGTATGCACATATATTTGTATAGTTATATTTTGGTGTGCTACAAAAGTCGAGGGGGTGAATCTTCTGCCAGCAGCTTTGAAATGGGCACTTTATCTGATTATATTGATGCATGTATATACATATGTATACGTATGTACATACATAAATATGTATACATGTGTTCATGTATACATTAGAATGCCTCGCGCTCCATACTAAAACAAAAAAACGCGTTGAAAGTAAATATCGGGGGCCTGTATCAATACCTTCATATATAAATGAGTGTCAGATAGTTATTGAAAAAAAAAACGCTAGACATAAACGTCATCGATTATATTACTTTTATCGTTCTGTATCTCTTCTTAGTAAAACTTAAAGCCTGATTATGGCAACTTAACTGAACTGAACGGAACGTAGAACTTAAAGAATCTTAGAGAAATGAAACAGATTTCGACGTGGTATTAAGTTACGTTAAGTTCCGACTATTCAATTATAAGCAACACCCATTTAACAGAATTTTTAAGAGGGAGCCGTAAGTTACCTTAAGTTGCCATATCAGACCATTACTATTTGATTTCAAAGTTAGAAATAATATCCGAGTTTACAGGTAAGTCCCACGTGGGTTGAAATATACACAAATGCCGGGGTTTTATGAAAATTCCAGATACATACAGTCTGAGAGAGTATTGAATAACTAAACATACATATATGTAAGTAAGCCCTCGATATAAATTTACATGTCTTTGTTTACATTGTTGGGACTGAGGTATTCATATGAATTCATAGTTACGTTTTTCTCTGAGAGCTAAAAACCCCTACTTTTTTTAACTGACTATAATAATAATAGATTGGCGCTTACACATATGTTAGTGTTTGGCCGAGCTTCTCTTCCGATTTGTGGCGAGCGTCTTGATGTTGTCACACAAAGCGGAGGGACCTATAGTTTTACGCCGACTCCGAAAGGCGATTGTATTTTTATGCGAATCTGTTTTTCATGGCAGAAATGCATTCGGAGGTTTGCCATTGCCTGCCGAGGGGCGACCGCTGTTTTTTTTTGCGATGTTGCTTTGATCAGGGCTTGAACCCAGGCGCTACGGAGTGCCAGCACGCACTGCTTACCACTACACCACAGCGGCCGACACTATAAGGTGTGGTAAAAGAGACTGTACATGACAAGAATAACTTCATTTTATAAAATTGCTTGAACCCAATATTTGCATAGACAAACAAGGTTAAGTTCATAGTCCAAAAGAGCACGCCAGTCATTTCTCCTCTGTGCGAACTGACGCCAATTTGGAAATGCCAAGTGCAGCCAAGTCCTTCTCCACCTGGTAGTTTCAACGCAGAGGAGGCCTTCCTCTTCCTCTGTTACCATCTTCACTACCCGTGTTTAATACTTTCAGAGCAGGAACGCTTCTGTCCATACGAACGACATGGCCAAGCCAGAGTTTTAATTCGCTGCACCATGTCTATATCGTGGTAAAGCTCATACAGGTCCTCGTCTGCGATATTAGCCATCGCCAACGCATAAAGGTCCGTAAATCTTTCGCTAAATCCTTCTCTCGAATACTCCAAGAGCCGCCTCATCAGATGCTTTCATTGTGCATGCATCCTCGCCATACCCCAGTTTGATCTTTGTACGTCGAGAGGACTTTACTTTTCAATCGCCTACTCATTACAAAGTAGGACTTGATGGCTAGAGTTATTTTCCGTTGGATTCTAAAGCCCTGTATGCAGCTCTCAAGAAAACGGTCAAGAAAAAATTGCCATTATTTCGTGTGTGTGTCCAAGGAATTTTGACATTTTTGATACTTCACAGCCTGTTGCCTCACTCTTTCCTCAAGAAATAATGGAACGGGCATATATTTCTGTTGCAAACCTGGGTTGCCTTGTGCTCTTTTTTCACAAAAAACTTTAGAAAACCGTAGTAGAAAGCGTAGTAAATTTCTTAAGAACTGCGTACTGCCTTAAGGAAATTTGACTCAAGAAATTAGCCATTTCTTGTACGTCATTTTATATGGAGTTTTTGCTTTTCTTGAGAGCTGCATACAGGCCTTAAGGCTGACATTATTATTAGTGTTAATGCTGGTTCCCAAGCAAACGAAGTCGTCTACTTTTTCAAGCCTGTAACTGTCAACAGTGACGTGTGTGCCAAGATGCGTGTACGCTAACTGTTTGGGTGATGACAGGAGATACTTCGTTTTCTCCTCGTTCACTACCAGACGTATTCGCTTTGCTTCTCTATCTAATCAAGAGAAGGCAGAACAGGCGTAGTCTTGTTTTTACCGATAATATCGATGTATTGATTTGGCGTATTATGAATACATGATCTATGATGGATTTTCCAGGTATAAGGACGCACTGATAAGGTCGAATTAGTTCGTTGACGGTGCGCTTCAGTATTTCACACAATACACTCGATAAGACCTTGGAAACTATGCTTAGAAGGCTGATCCCGCGGTAGTTAGGCGTATGGCGGGGTCGCCTTTCTTGTGGCAGAGCACACTTAAATTCCAGTCATTGAGCTTGTGTTCATCTGACCATATTCTACATAAGAGTTACATTTCTTTGTTGATGCATCAGCTCCTCGCCACCGTTCTTGAATAGCTTGGCAGGCAGGCCGTCAGGTCCAGCAGCTTTGTTGTTTTTCAACCGCGTATACGCTATTCGTACCTCATTATAGTCAGGCGCTGGGGCATCGATTCCATAGTCATCGACTGGGCGCTCGTGTTCGCCTTCTCCACTACTTTCAATGCTGCTGTATAGGGATGCAACCAGAGCTGGGCGATAAGGATTACGATTACTAAACGATTAGGATTGCAGTAACCCGAACAAGTTAAAAAAAAAAACATTACGATTACAGAAATCGTAATTTTATAAAATTACCTTAATTGTAATTCTGTATTGTTTTATTTGCCGGTTATACAAAGTTTATTTCGCCCAAACTACTTTACTTGTTATTTTCATTTTAATATTAGTTTCTTTTATTTGTCTGTTTTTTTTTTTAGATATGTAAATACATATTATCCTCATATTATCATTTAGCGCGCATTTATATTTCGCAAATTTGTAGAATTACTAACTTTAAGATCACTCAAAAAATTGTAATTAGAAAAGTTGTAAATTTAAAATTATTGTAATCATTCATCGAACGAACTTAGATTACGATTACAGTAATTGTAATTTGAAAAAAGTTGAAATTACGATTATTGTAATGGTAATCTAAGATGCCTTCGATGAAAGATTACCGCAATCCTAAGTTAATAATTTTTGAAATTGCGTTTAAAGTATCTACTCGTAATCCTAGATGCAATCGATTACACATGCAATCCTTATCGCCCAGCTCTGGATGCAAAGATACCATGCAACTAGCGATACTTGGAAGTATTATCAAAAAAAAAGTATCGATACCTGAAAAATATCGGACCTAAAATATCGATATCTACTCGTATCGGTACGCATTTTGTAATCGGTATTTAGCTAAATTTATTTTCTTAAATTACAAGTT
Organism: Rhagoletis pomonella; assembly: GCF_013731165.1. Classification (NCBI taxonomy): domain Eukaryota; kingdom Metazoa; phylum Arthropoda; class Insecta; order Diptera; family Tephritidae; genus Rhagoletis; species Rhagoletis pomonella. The sequence goes on along the minus strand of NW_023463013.1, from coordinate 4,632 downwards.
AATCATCCTCTGGGAATTCTAACATAGGAAATGAAAATAAATAAAACTCCGTTACATAGCAGAACCATATGTCTAATGATGAATGGTATTTGCACAGATACATATACATTGGAAAAATTACAAGTTAATCTTATTTAAGAAAACATTTATTAAAAAAATATTTTAGCGAAAAAATCTTCTTTTGTTGTACTTCCCAAGAATAGATGTTTTTCCAAATGTTTGCCAGTCAACCGATTTCTTGGCGTGGTTAGTGTTGCTTCTGCTTTCGAAAACAATCGTTGGCAAGGAACAGATCCCAAGTAGCACATTGGTGTAAATTTGCGAATTTTGGTACAATTAATCAGATTTATACCAAAATTCGTAAATCTACACCAAGTTATACACCAGTGTGCTACTTGACATGTTCCAACTATATGTGAATATGATCGTGCTTGTTTATACAACAAGGGAACGCAGTTTTCCGGTCCTCCCACTCTCCTAATGGGTTCGACTTCAGGGACGATTCTGGGCTGGATTTTTATTTTGAAAAAAAAAAATCTTTTCTAATAGGGTTTTTTTATAAAAACGCTGATGTTTTCAATTTTATTATTTTCGCAACATGTTATAGTGCAGCTGGAAATGTTGTTTTTAGATGTAATTACTCAGGTATTATTGGGGAACATTCCTTGAATTACATACCTGCCTTGGACAGTTAGAATGGGCCTAGTGCCCGAAAATATGCTTTCGAAAAGAGACTGCTATATTAAAACGTTGATATTGAACGTTTGAAGCATTACCATGGGTTCAAACTCGTTACGAGGGGATTTTTGGGGTCGCTGATTACGCATATGATGCCAGTTTTTCAAAATTCATAATGGCGGAACCAAAATGGCGATCAATTTGAAAAATAAATGGCTGGATTGGTTCGAAACTCGGAGCACGGGAATTTTTGGAGTCGCTGACTACGAACCTGAAGTCAATTTTTAAAATTCAAAATACTGGAACCAATTTTAAAAATACTAAAATTAAAACGTTGAGACTGAAATTATTAAGTATTGTCAAGAATCTGATATCAGCAGATTTTCAAAATTCAAAATGGCGGATCCAAATCCAATATTTTGTTTATTGGTTATTGGATCCTCCATTTTGAAACCCCCTGGTAACGATGCTTCAATCGTTCAGTATCAGCGTTTTAATTTTAGCAGTCTATTCTCGAAAGCATATTTTCGGGCACTAGGCCCATTCTAACTATCCAAGACAGGTATGTAATTAAGAAAATATTCCCCAATAATACCTGAGTAATTACATGTAAAAACAACACTTTTAGCTGCACTATAACATGTTACGAAAATAAAAAAATTGAAAACATCAGCTTTTTCATAAAAAACCGACTAGCGCGACCTTCAAAAAAAATTGTTTTCTTTTCAAAATAAAAAAATACTTGTCTCTTTTTTTCTCACAAACAACAATATTTTTATGTAGCGTTTATAGCCCAAGAGCCAGCGACGGCCAGACCTTCGTTATTTTATAAAGCTGAAAGCTTCCCTATCTATGTATGCCCCTAACACAGGTAATAACGAACCCAGACTATAAAATTTGAATAGTGGTGGCTTTGGCAGTTACCAGGTGGTAAAGGTGTATAAAATAGCACCTCAAATTCGTTATAGTACAAAGGGCAATTTGTATATATTTTATTAGATTTAATATTAGAAACTAATGCTGGATTTCCACTAGGCATTAAATGGCAAAAATGACAAATGACAAAGTCGGGCATTAAAAAATTATCGTGTCATTACATTAAAAACATAGTCATTAGATTAATTTCCACATGGCATTTTTTTAAATGGCATACATTTTTTGTCATTTCAATGCCTAGTGGAAATTCGGCATAAGTCGTTCATTGCCAGACACTTAGTATGGTTCCTACCAGACACCAAACCAAGATAAATTGTAGTTATACTTTCGTCTTAGTATTAAAGCTGATTTTTATGTCACTTGGGGAACTATCAAAAGATGTTTCTTCACTTACCAGACCGTTTCGATAGTTCCTTAATCTTGCCAGACACATTAAAAGTCGTATGTGCGAGCATGAAGAAACTGTTAAAAACTAAACGCTTGTTAGTTACTTATCCGGGGTTGGCGGTCTTTACTAGTGAATTCCAATTTCTAACAAAATTTGTTAATGCCAACGGCTATTCGCTATGCCACAAAGCCCATTTTTTGCAAAATTTGATAAGAAATATAAACGTAAAATTAGACTAAAAATCTATAAAAATAGTTTGAGAAAAAATTCTTTGGAACAAAATGTTCATGTCAATAAAATGAAAATCTAATAAGTTAATTAATAATGCGTTCGAGACTCATGAACCTTTTTTTAAATTTAATTTAACTAAAATTTCGATATTGCATTAAAAATGTATTGTTTACTAAAGGAGCGAAAAATTATTTTTATAATACTCTAGGGAAAATTTCAAGTTTTCGAATGACCCAAAAAACGCCGAGACACGTAAATTTAATTTCGGATCCTAGATCATGGATCTGTGTACCGTTTTTCCGTATCAGATCATTTTCCCAAGATACTTTAATTTTTATGAAAAAAATTTATGTTTAGCAAGGTAAAAATTAAAAAGATAACAAATCTTATGAATTTTTTTTTTTTAAATATAATAGAGCTGTTCTTTTGCCAAAAAATCAAGTTACTAAAAGAAATGAAAATCGATGGATAAATAAAAAAGGTTTGAATGGTCAACTGAAAGTATTCAATAATTTTTTGTATGAAGTAGGAGCGGGAAATAATGTTACTCATACGCCATATCGTACATGACTGTAATCGTAAGAACTCGTATGAGTAACATTTTCCAGGTTAAAGTTTTTTTTTCCATTCGCAATGCAAACTGAAATGAAAATAGCTTGGGTAAATTACCTGATCGGTATACAGATCCGTAATCTATGGCCCAAAATAAAGTTCACGTGTCTCTGTGCTTTTTTCTGTCATTTTAGCGCTCCTAAAGTGTAATAGGAAATCCAACCAAAAATTTATTTTATTTAAGCGAATTGAAACTCAACACAACTAAGACAAATAAGATTTCAAGTATGCGTGTTTGTATTTTTGTATTATTTAATTAAATTCATAATTTTCACCGTCGTCCATATCTCCATTATCGTCATCAATGATACTCCAGTCCGATTGATCGTTTCCTTCGACGTCAGTTTCTGAAATAATTTAACCAAGTTAATACATATCTGATTTGCCACACATTTCTGTACATACAATTATTTGACATAACAATTACATACCTGATATACTTGTTAGAGTATCACTGTCATAACTTGGCAGCTTTCAGATATTCTTCATATTTTTTTTTTAATATTTTATAATGGTTCATTTTTCCTTTCCTGAAAAATGCAGGACAATAATCACAACCGGTGATTGCATGGAATGTAGGTAAGCTTTCACAAATAGATTTTCCCAACTCTGCGTGTATCTTTGTAATGCCCACATACCTTAAGTACCATGTACGAGTATTTACGATTACGGCCATGTACGAGTATGGCGTATGAGTAACATTATTTCCCGCTCCTACTTTATAGAAAATATTATTGCATACTTCCATTAGACCATTCAAAACTCATTTATTTATCCATCGATATCATAAAAATTAAAATATATTGGGAAAATGATCTGCTATGGAAAAACGGTACACAGATCCATGATCTAGGATCCAAAGTTAAGTTTACGTATCTCGGCGTTTTTGCGTCCTTGGAAAACTTGAAATTTTTTCATTATAGTATGGCTAAAATGAGTAGTTTGACTATTTGTACTGAGGACTTTCTGATGACAACATTTCCGATGGTCTGAACAAAAATGCATACTTTGATAAGCAGTTTTGTGATTAGGGATAATGATAATATGCGCACTAATATGATACTCAGCTGTCTTGTATATGATATCCCTATAGGGATAAAAGAGAGAACCTTTTTGAAATGGGACTAGATTTACTCTCTCCTTCAAAATCTTGGCAACCTCACATACAAGGTTTTGCATATTCTTGATACGCGGTTTTGTTCTTTAAACCCGCTCCACCAATTTCTCCCAAACTTGGAACAGTTGTTGGCCTTGGTACAACATACTAAATGAATGAAAATTTTTAAAATCGGACAATAACCACGCCCACATCCCATACAACGGTAATTTAGAGAAACTCGAAACCTTCGATAATGCTTGTAATAATTATTTAACTAGAAATGCGAGAACACCCACTTATGATCAAATATACATACATATGTATCTCGGTAACCGTTCGACCAATATGTGCCAATCTCGGTATGATTATTGTGCTTGTTTTGAAAATTATTGAATTCGGACATAAATTACGGCCACTTTTTATATAACGATACATTTCAGAAATGCTTGAAAATTCGATATTTCGAAATTTAAGGACGCTAATTTACTTAAAAGTGATACTAACAACAATACCGTGGAAAGAAGTAAATGATTTGGAATTTCGGAAAATGCAGTCGCCCACATGTGACTAAATAAGTTTATCTCATTATGTCTAACCGAACGTTCTATCGAAGATGTTTGAAATAGGGGTAAAACCACCCCTGCTTACCATGTAGCGTTAGTTTTCGGAAAGGTAAGAAAACTATGTT
>NW_023463012.1:0-15925 GCF_013731165.1 Rhagoletis pomonella | reverse complement strand
ACCACTAGGCTCCACAGAAGGGGTGATAAGACTCCTCCCTGCGGGCATCCCTTTGTTGTCTGAAATTGTACCACGCTGTCCCTTACCTCGGTTTCAGCTATCCTTGTACGCAGGAGCGCATCCACCCAATTGCAGATCGCTGACTGCACGTTTCTCCTCTCCAAAGCCCTGCGCACTCCAGAGTGTGACGTGTTGTCAAACGCGCCCTCTATATCGAGAAAGGCGCAGAGCACTGATTCACCGCATTCGAGGGCCCCCTGAATCTCGGTTGTCAGTTGGTACAGGGCTGTGTCCGTGGACCTTCCAGCCCTGTATGCATGCTGACTGGAGTGCAGGGTATATCCCTCAGAATGTTTGATCTGATGTGGTTATCTAAAATCTTCTCCATTGCTTTTAACACAAAGGAGGTTAAGCTTATTGGTCTGAACGACTTCGCTAGCGAGTAGTCCCTTTTACCCACTTTCGGGATGAAGATTACTCGCGCCCTGCGCCACAACCGTGGGACATACGCTTCTGCCAGACTGCTTCTCATTATGTCCACGAGATGCGGTATTACACTCTCACCGCCCTGCTGTAACATCACTGGCCGGACGCCATCTACCCCTGGAGCCTTGTAGCGCTCAAACGAGCCTAGCGCCCATCCGACTGAAGTGAAAATACCTCTCGCCAGTCTCCAATCAGATGGTCGCGGCCTAGATCGCTGGATCTCTAGCTCCTCCATCAGATTAGAGGCCTCCGGGAAGTGTGCTAGCATCAGGGCGGGCCCCTCTCCTCTCTACTGTTGGTGTAGGTGCCATCTGAGAGCTTAAGCGCAAGCTCCGATTCAATAGTTCCTTTGGCTATAGCCTTATGTAACCTCGCAGCGGCCGGGGTATTCGAAATACCTTCACAGAAGGTTCTGAAACTTTCCCTTTTCGCCTTCCTAATCTCTTTGCTGTACTTTGTTAGACTAGCCGCATACTCTGCCCAGCATCCTGTGCGCTTAACCCTATTGAACAGCCTGCGCGTGTCTTTCCGGATGGATGAGAGTTCCCGAGACCACCACACAGTTTTCCCTTTCCCCCTTGGTTGAGTCTCGGGGCAGCTATAGTTAAAGGCATCAGTTATTATATCTGTTAGCCTATTAACTTTATGTTCTAATGCCATACAGCCGCCTTTTTTGTGGTCCCTCTCTAACCCAGGTAGATTAAAATCTAGTAATTTCCTATACTTTTCCCAGTCGGTGTTCCTGGGGTTCCTCTTCGGAATCCCTGCTCTGGCCTGCACTCCCAGCAAGAAGCGGATAATCATGTGGTCGGACAAGGAGGGTTCCGAAGACACCCACCATTGTCCAATCAGATTATTATCCAGATCGTTGCTGAGAGTCAGGTCAAGGACTTCCTGCCTGGCTCTAGTGACAAATGTTGGACATTGCCCAACATTGTTTATATACAGATCTTCACTTAGAATGTACTCAAGTAAGAACTCACCCCGTTTGTTGATGTCGGTGCTGCCCCACTCAACGTGGTGGGCATACGCATCGGAACCGAGGATTAAAGGAAGTCGGGCTCTTCTGCAATGCTCCACCAGGTCTTGTACCTCTGCAGGGGGAATGCTGTGGTTATCCCCCGGAAAGTAAGCGGCAGCAAACACTATGTCCCTGGGTCTTCCTTCCACCCAAAGCGTCACTTGTACTGCTACCAGATCCTGGCTTAAAAACTCTGTAATGCAGAAAAAATCGATATCATTCCTGACCATTACACATGCTCAGGCCTCTCAACGGAGAGGTCCCATATTACCTTACTATGTGTTCCTTTGAGGCCCCTTACCTGGCCCCTGTATGTCCACGGCTCCTGAATCAGTACTATGCCCAGATCGTCCGTAGAAAACCTGCTCACAATTACAGCCGAGGCCGCAACCGCGTGGAGCAGGTTGATCTGGGCTACTGACAAGGGCGGTGGGTGCCTCATAATTGCTCATCCAGGTTCGAGATCCTTAGTTCGCTCTCGCTTCCCCTGTCAAGCTCTAGCCTCCTCAAATCAATACCCTCGAGCAGCTCCTGCGTAGAGGGGACATTCCCCTGTATACTAGCTGCCGTGTCTCGCACATCGGTACCTCGTTCGTCGGAGGATTGGGCCAGAGGTGTCGGCTCAGAGCACCGCGCGCTCCCCTGACGTGGTTGCCTGTAAGGTTGCTACAGCCGGCAGACTTCCATCCACCTGCATAGCTTCCTCGCCTCCCTCCTTCTCTTCCGCAGCCTTCTGTCGTCGAGGCCGTATGGTGATAAAACTGAACCTGTAGTTCAGCTTGTACCCTGCCCTTCGGACATTGCTAAAAGAGTCCTCATCAATGCCGACGTTCAAACGCAGGCCGTTGTCCTCTATGCTGCTTGAGATTACGCGCCACGCTGGGGTGTTGAGACCCCCGTTTGCGCCCTTAGCAGCCCTAACGCATGTTCTGACGGTTTGTCCGCACTTCTCGGCAGGAAGATGGTCATGTTGTGCATGGGTGGGATATCATCTCCCCGTTTCACGCACAGCCGGGCCCCCCTTCCAGCTAACTAATTTCGGTGTGACCTCCTCTAGCCATTTAGCCGTGCCCTCACCTTTGCAGTCTACCTCGTCCATTATGGCGTCCTGTAGGGCAGTTAGCTCATCCGGACTCAGTGCCTCCGCAGGGTAGTCACAAGGCAGCACCGGAACCCTTATGCCCCTTAGTGCATCAGAGTAGTTAGGCGTTTTCCCTACGCCACTCTGAGAAGCCGCTGGCTCCAGATGCTTACCCCCGGGTCCCGATGTTGGAGGGGGTGGATACTCTCGCTGCTTCTTTGGGGCCGGAGTGTTTGGTGTTAACTGCCCGCTCTTCCGCTTCGCGGGTGCGGTCTCATCGGAGCCCTCCACCTTGTTGTCCTGGTTTCTGTGCCTCTCATCATAGCGACTATGCCCGCTCTTCCGCTTGTAAGCGGGTGCGGTCTCGCCAGTGTGCCTGTCGTGCCTACCCCCCTTAGCAAGGTGCTGTCCGTCACTTCGCTTCTCAGCGGGCGCCGGTTTATGACCCTCGCTGGTATGCCCGCTCTTCCGCCCAGCGGCGGATGCGGTCTGTTCGCGAGAGCCATACTGCCTGGTCTGCTGCTGATGCCCGCTCTTCCGCTCATTCGCGGGTTCGGTCGTACTGTCGTAGCGCTCAGAGTCCCGCTTACTCGACCCTTGTGGGGCCAATCTAGCGAGAACTAGCTCCCTAGCTACCTCGGGAGTCTTTCCTTGTTCAATGTACCTCACATAGTGCCTCGCCCCGGAGCCACTAAGCCCCAACCTCCTGGGGTCGGTCAGCGAACCGGGTTTCCCTGCGGGAGGAAGAGCTGGTGGATTCGCCCTTCTATCCAAGTGGCGTCCCTTCTCGTTCTTCACGGAGACGCGCGAGGTCGTCGATCCGTACTGACTAGGGGACCTGGTTCGCCCGCGAGAGGACTCGCTGTGGTACCTCCTTCTCCCACTACCGCTCGTGGTCTCAAGCCCACTGTCATCTCTCAGCGCCCTCTCGTGGAAGATGCCGCTGCTCGTAGAGGGTTCATCGTCCTCCCGCGCGTGCTCTAAAAAGAGTGCCGCTTCAGCATCGGAGAGGCCCTCTAGGAATCTCTTCCTCCGTTCCTGTTGCTTTGTACCTTTAGATTTCTCTTGTACCTTTTCTTGTGCTTTTGTGCTATTTGTGTTCCTAGTCTTGTAGTTGCTGTTGTTGTTAGCTTGTTGTTGTTGCTTGTTTGTACCTTGATTTTGCTTTTGTTGTTCATTTTTAGTTGTATTCATCTTGTTCGTACGACCGCAAGCCTGACCAGCCAGGCGTAGCAGTCTAAGTAGTTGTTGGGGATTTCATTCGTCCGCCACGACAGCGCCCCTTGCCGCAGTAAGGCCACCGTTACTCCTCGAGGCGGCCCGGTGTCGAGAAGGCGCCGTTAAAATACAGCCGGTTTTCCCTCCTGGTTGCAAACCGTCCAATTGGCACGGTGTCGCGTTACACCCTGCATTAGGAGGTGGCAGTTCTTGGTCGCTGTCCGCCCGCAGCCCTAAGCTGGAAAGAGGGTAGCGCAGAAGCTGAAAGCGTCTGCGTTACCCCAGTCCAGAGAAGGACTGAATGGAGGTTCAGCTAAGCCCCCGCACCAACGGCAAGGTGCCTGCCCTAGCGAGGGACGATGGTAAGTTACATTTGATCGTTTGTATTTCGTGTTTATCCATATATCTCATATATCTCATTCCTGTATATTTTAGAAATCCAACGAAAACTAGAGAGGAAATTTGGGATGAGTTAACATTGGCGATCAGCGCATTTGAACTTTTAGGGTATGTATATCTTTTTGTTCACCATTCTGTGCCCAAGACCCGAAGTTTCTTAGAAGACATTTTGCCAAAGTTGGCCGCAAATAGATTTCGCGAAATAGTTCGAATCTGCCCGAAAACATTGAATTCATTCTTAATTTAATAAAAGACGACGAATTTTTTAATGGCCCGCGCTCTTGTAAGAAATTATCCGTACAAACGCATCTCATGATCGCGCTATACCGTTTGGGTTCAAGTGGCGAAGGAGCAACCATAACAAGAATTGCAAGTATGTTTGGTGTAGGTAAACCATTTCAATAAAGTTTTCACTATTAGGATTTTATTTTATTTGCCTTTAGTACCCATTCGATGGAGTATTCCACAGTACTCTGAAGCTAAAAAACCAATTTTTATGCTGGCCGGGCGATCAGGACCGTAAACTCTAATTGCTGCAACCTCTCACGAGCTACCGTGTTGCATTGGCCATGTGGACGGAACGGAAGTTAAACTTGCCGAAAAACCTTCCCAGGATCCTGAAGCGTATTTTTCGCGAAAACATATTTACACTCTCAAAGTTCAGGCTGTCTGTGACGAGAAATAAAGAATACGTCGCATGGTACTTGGATATTCAGGCAGTGTTCATGACACGAGGGTCTACAACAACTGTCCTTGACTACTAACACCTCAGAAATGCTGAAAAAAGCGGAGTGGTTAGCTGGCGAAAGTAAACTCAAGAGAAGTCAGCCCACAACAACGAAATACTTTTAACAGAAACACAGTATATACAGTAATAAACCTTTTCGCAGTTTTTCACCAATTGGTCCCCAAAGAGAGATAAATCAACTGTCAAACTTTGTATGAAAATCTATTTAATCAAAGGTTATTACTTTATTAAACGATTTTGGTGATTAAACGTATACGTTTTAGCAAAATTCAACCCTGACAGACTGCCAAGATGTCGATTTTGCTACGAACACATAAAAATCAAATTAGCACAATAAAATGAAACGTAACTAGCCAGATGAGTTAAATAACAAATAAGTTTGTGCAATTATTTACGAAAGTGCGTTCATGAAAGCATGCGGATAAACCTATAATTTTAAGTAATTTATCCCTTTATCACTTTAGATGAAGACCCATATTGTTTAGAGCTGATATCAAGAATGATAGAATACAAGATTGCGCCGTCCGGGGCGTTGACATTTGTGTACCACAAGTAAACAAAGAATAGAGCGAAAAGAAGAACGAGTTGAAACAGCCAAAGCTGTTCACTTTACTGCGAAAAACGTGTTTTAATTTTGCTAAATGCGAAAATATTGCATTTTTCACCTAATCTATTAGAGAACAGTGAACATTTTAGTGCACTCCATTGCTTTGTAATTGAGGCTGTTTCAGCAAACGTTTTAGTGCACTCCCTTGCTTTGCAATTAAGGCTGCTGCAGTTTTCTGCGGGACTGATTAGTTAACTGCGTGGAGCAGAAACAAAATCATTGTGAGGAAATGATGTTAATATAATAATAGAGAAACATTTCGAAAACGGCTTTGCCGTGCCCTATGTATACAAAATGCACCGATTCGTCCAGCGCTACACTTGCATCCACGCTTCTTGCATCTTGACGGTTGTCGCAATTTAACACACAGCACTTCATTGTATTAGTTTTTACGCAGTCTTCAACTCAAAAATCACTCACAAATTGCAAATTAACACGATTTAAACTGATTTTTCACTTATAATTCAAATTTCTCTTTCGCTGGTTTGTAAACAAAGGTTTATTTACAAGTTACCACAACTGTCAAAATCGGCAAACCTAAAGTAGCGGTACTACTGACGGCGCCACCTTTGTTCGCTGCACCGTGAGCTGATATGCTGATTCAGGGCATGAATTGTGTTTTTTTGCGTTCCTCACGTTCTGTGTGCTTGTGGCACGTGTTGACACATATTTGACACTTGTGAGAGAGCAACTTATTTTTAAGCTCTAATTGCCGAATCTTCCCGGAAAACGTGTGGAACCAACCCTACAAGAATTGGGTGATGGAAATTATTACATTCTCAATTATCTTACTAACTCATTTGCCAATTTTGCGTTGGTTAAAAAAAGATACCATTAAATAAGGCCATATGTAGATAGAAGAGAGAAAATCACATGTATACATTTGTTTTTTTTTTTTTTAATTTTTTGCATATTGGCCTTAAAAACGTGATGGGAGTGTTTGAACGACATTTCCATCACTATTAAGAACACATGATTAATCAAATGACTATCACTGTTCTTGTGGGGAAGCTAATATTACATGATCCACTGTCAATAAATATCGCGCTCCTTGACCGTGTGACGGAGCCCTAAAGAAACCTTTGTTTAGAAATACTAAACTCCTATTTGATTGCATCTCTGCTGTCTTGGTCTTGTGACTTTTGTCAGCTGAATATTAAGTTAATCGCAGCATCGAAAAAAGTGATAAATTCGCGGACATTTCTTGAAAATTATTAGAATATTCCCGTGCATAATTTTATCTAAGTAAGCAAAAAAATGGCAGACGTTAAAGATTTAATAAATTTGCCCGATGATAATATTGGTAAGTATTCTTATTCTTTAGCGAAACATTTGTACATTTTCCAAAATGCAAATATCACCGATAATTAAAAATTAAAATAATTTTAAGATATGATAGCTGCCACTTCAGTACTGCAACAGCAGGCAGCTGATATACGTACCAGGACAATTAACTGGGCATCTTACATGCAGTCTCAGATGATATCACAAGAGGACTTTAATGCAATAAGCGCACTGGACACTGCCAAGGCTGCCTATCTTCAAAAAAATTCTGCACAAGCGGTGAAAACTTTATTGAATCTGCTCGCCCATGTTTCAAAATATCAGACGATACAATATATACTTGTGATGATCGATGATATGCTGCAAGAAGAACGTTCGCGTGTTCATTTCTTCCATGATTACGCAAAACAAAATAAAGAGTGTGCTTGGGGGCCTTTCCTTAACTTATTAAATCGTCAAGACGGTTTCATTGTAAACATGTCATCGCGTATTCTAGCAAAACTTGCTTGTTGGGGTCGGGAACTCATGCCTAAATCGGATTTGAACTTCTACTTGCAGTTCTTAAAGGATCAGCTGACCGTAAATGTAAGTTTTTTGCATACATAAGCCAATGCTTGTAAAATTGTAGAAATATGAAAATTTCTGATTCACTTGGACTTCAGTGTAGCGATGCATTGGAATTACTTACGAATGTTATATATACATATATCTTTCATTGTCATGGTTGCATGTATGTTCTAATGTTATATATTTTGCATGAGAATTGAGAAGTTTTTATATTACCGTTTTGCAAGTATCTTTGCTTTAGTTAACACAATTTAATGCATCTATTGATCTTTTGCAACAAATTTTATTAGTTATTTAAGCTTTATTAAGCTTAGAAATAAAGTGACAGTTATCGTTCGGTATTAAGGGCCTGGAGTACGGTTTAGTTATTTGCCCATTAATTTCGGCCTATTACGCCCAAATGTATGACCAGATCCGTAAAATTTTAACACGCACTTGTAGTGAAGGGTGTAAACTTTTAAACTAATTATGTAATTTTCGGTTAATAAATCATTAATTAACTATCAAATGCCCTGCTTGATTCGCAGCACCTGATAAGAACTTTTGCGTTGAACAATTATTATTTTAGGTTGAAAGCACTGAAGAACAGAACTTTCCATAGGCCAAAGATAATAGCGCTTGTTGTTGTTGTTGTTGTTGTAGCGGCTACAACAACCCCGCCCAGATCGGTTGATATCTCAGTCGTTGTCGTCAAGTTCCACTAACGGCAGACCTAGGAAGCGTGCAGCTTCTATCGGGTTGGTCCACAAGGACAAAGCCGTTAGGGTTGTCGGGTTTTCCGGGCATGCGAAGAGATGTTTCGAGTCATGTGGGGTCTCTCCGCATGCCGGACACTCATTTGGCACACCCTCATTCAATCTACTCAGGTTGGAGTTTAACCTGCTGCAGTAGCCAGAGCGGATTTGGGATATTGTCGTTCGTGCCTCCCGAGGCAGATGAAGCTCCGTCTCGTCTATGTCCAGTGGCGGTATTCCTAGAACGGAATTTACAGGTCTAGAGTCTACATAACTCGAGACTGACTCCCTGCTTGGTCAACCTCTGGACTTCGTCCGTCAGTTCATATAGATGCCTCCTGACGTGCCTAGCCGAGGGCTCCTCTGCAAGCAGCTGTCTGTTTGGGTGGCCACTTCTGTGGCTCCCGATCAGGAACTGCTTGCAAAGGATTATGTTGTGCTTCTTTATGGGGAGTATTTGTGCCTCGTTGTGGAGGTGATGTTCGGGCGACATCAGGAGGCATCCTGTCGCTGTCCTGAGTGCGGTGTTCTGTCCAGTCTGTAGCTTCGCCCACTGCGTCCTAATAGTCCCCAGCGATCACACTGGCGCTGCGTAGTTTAAAACCGGCCGGCCTACTGCCTTGTATGTTGCAAGCAAAGTTTTTTTTGTCTTTACCCCAAGTACTGCCGGCTAGCGACTTGAGGACCTTGTTGCGGCTCTGTACTTTATTGACAATAGCGGTTACGTGCGTAGAGAAGGAGAGCAGGCTGTCGAATGTTACTCCGAGTATTTTGGGTGTATTCACCGTCGGAATTGGTGTGTCATCGACGTAAATTCCCAGCGGTAGCCTCACCTTCGTCCAGGTTGTGAACAGGGTCGCAGAGGATTTCGTAGGGGAGAGGGCTAGACACTTTGCATTGAAGAAGCGGGAAAGTTCGTAGAGATACCCGTTTACTTTCGAACACAGGTCATCAATTCCATTCCCAGTCGCCATGATCGAGCAATCGTCGGCGTAAGAGACAATGGAGACTCCCTCCGGTGGTTGAGGGAGCTTTGAAATGTAAAAGTTAAACAGTAGCGGGGAAAGGACACCACCCTGTGAAACCCCCTGTTTTATTTTTCTAAGTTTACTCGATTTGTCTCTAAACATTACCGACGAGTGTCGACCACTTAGGTAATTTGCCGACCACCGTTTGAGCCTCTGTGGGAGAGAGGAAGCCTCTATATCTTCTAGTAGCGTGGAATGGCAGACGGTGTCAAACGCCTTTGACAAGTCCAACGCTACTAGAATCGTTCTCTCACAGGGACGGTTTCGGTTAAGGCCACGAGTTATCTGAGTATTTATGGCGTTAAGTGCTGTTGTTGTACTGTGCACTTTACGGAAACCATACTAATGCTTCGCTGGGGTCAAGTGGTTTGTGAAATACGGGAGCAGCAGGGCCTCGAGTGTCTTCGCTACCGGGGAAAGGAGTGTTATCGGCCGATAAGAATCTCCTTTGTTGGCAGGTTTCCCGGTTTGAGCAGTGTGACCACTCTCCCCACCTTCCAGATGTCTGGGATGATGAGAGTGGCCATAGACAAATTGAGGACCTCCGTTAGGTACGCTACCCCCGCAGGACCTAAATTTTGCAGCATCAGCATGCATATTCCGTCGGGACCCATGGCTTTGGAGGCTTTCGCCTTACCGATGGCCACCTGAACTTCACCGCAAGTGAAAGCAAGGGGGGCACAGGTTGTTGGCAGTTTGTGCAGCCTTCTGGTCACTCGACGCTTGGCTTTGTCCACCGGAGGATGCAGTATGAACTGCCGGCTAAAATAGCTCGCGCATCGCTCCGGGTCCGACGAAGCATGGTTGCCGAAAGAAATTTCGACTCTGTCGTCGTGCTTCGTCGGATTGGACAGTGACCTCACGGTTGACCAAAGCTTACTCACACCAGAGGTGAAATTACAGGTCTTCAGATGCTCTTCCCACTTCTTCCGCTTATGTACGTTTACTAGTTGCCGAATCTCCGTGTTGAGATCCCTGATTCGGGGATCTCCGGGATCGGCCTGACGAAGGCTATCACGCTCATCGGCTAGAATTGCCGCTTCGGCAGGGAAGTTTGGACGTGGGCCCGTTATACAGAGACGATCAAAACTGTAACATGTGTAACACTTTTTATTTCAGCCACCGCTATCTTTCCAAGTTCTAACGACGTTCATACTTTTGTTGTATATTCTTATTGGTACACCCCTACTCCCTCTCTCATAAAGATTTGAAGTCAATCCAACAACAATAATAAAACCAGCAGACAAAAATGTAAATTAAGGTATATATAACAGTTTTGCACTTAAATATTTTTAATAACTTTTTGACAGTTTTCACGAAAAAAAAGAATTGTTAACACAATGTTCAATTTACTTTTGCGTTTTTTAGTTCCTGGATGCAATTTGGCATACCTTATTTGTATCTCTGTAAAAATTATGGAGGTATAGCCTCCCATATATCCTTGTTTTGCTTTCATAGCTCATGTACTCCATTGGACGGACTTGCATACTTAGTAGGCTGCGCTTTTAGTTGATTTCGCAAATTTTCGATAAGATTCATATCCGCGGAGTGTGGGGGTCATTTCAAAATAGCAAATTTTTGCTGTTGCATCCAGTCTTTGCGAACATATGCAGTATGTTTTGGGTGATTTTTCAGCAGAAACTCTCATTTTTCGACTACATCTTGCAAATTTTGTTGAAATATGAAGAGATACTGTTCTTCACGCATAATGCGTACTAACGAACCAACAATATTTTTGAAATACAACCCTAAACTATTATTGACCAACCACTGAGATTCACAGTTTGCCTTACATGATGCGCTTAGGCTTAATTTGAGTCTTTGATCCAATACCATGCCCGGCCATCTGTTTGAAAGCGATTAATTTAGTCGTGTCAGACCAACTAACCTTCACTTAAATCTTAAAAATGTGTTTTTTTATTGCATTCTGTAAGGGCTAACATATCCCAATAGGCAACGGTCTGGTTATCGTGCGACCCGTGCGACATGTATTTTGATCAAAATGGTTTTTTCTACTTTTATTATGCCTTTGCGTTCAATTTGACAATTCTTCGCCTCGCGGTCTGTCTACTGATTTGAATTCATTTTAATACCTTAAGCGCTTCTGTAATAGTGGCTGCAGCGCTACTTGCTACTAAGTTCACAAGATATCGGACCGTAATATTTTTTGGCAGACTTCCTCTCTCCTTAATAACATTTTAGCCTATATTTTTTTCTCAGTCTTAACATTTTCATGTTGCGAGCTCCACAATTTTTTGCCACTTTTCCTACGGTCCCGCGCTTCCGCAGTAAATCTATTATTTGATGTTTCCTGATTAACGATATTATTTACTGGTAATCACTTTTTGAATAAATTACAGTACAGAAAAAAGTAATCTGACTTCCAACTAAGTAAAAGATAACTAAAATGCAAAACTGAGAGTGAGTGCAAAACTGTAACATTGGCCTTAATTTACATTTTTGCCAGCTGGTTTTATTATGGTTGTTGGATGGACTTCAAATCTTTATGAGAGAGGGAGTAGGGGTGTACCAATAAGAATATACAACAAAAGTATGAAAGTTTTTAGAACTTGGAAAGATAGCGGTGGCTAAAATAAAAAGTGTTACACCATGTTACAGTTTTGCTCGTCACTTACATCCTGCCGGTATCCAGCGAGCTGCAGCAGCAGTGACAGCCCTGCGGAACTTACGTGCACCGAGATGGACGTAGGTTGGTGTGGGAAGCGCAGTGAAGGTGTTTTCAGTAAACTCCGCGTAACCTTTCCAATTAGCGTTAGAGAAGTTGATATAGGTCCGGTGTTTAGCGGAGGCAAAATCGGTTAGTTTATCTATCGAGATGACTATGGGTAGATGGTCTGATGCTAAAGTCAGCATAGGTCGCCATGTTATGCTGTTTATCAGACCAGCGCTGACTATGGTGATTTCTGGCGAGCTGCTGCAGTTACCCATAATCCTGGTGGGTGCGTCGTCGTTCATTGTGCAGAGTGTCGAATCGTTTATCTGCTCAGCCAAGTCTGTTTCCTTACGATCGTTTGACAGGCTTGAGAGCCAAAGATCGTGGTGCGCATTAAAGTCACCTACTACCATACGGTTTTCACCTCTGAGGAGCGCACCTATATCAGGGTGATATCCTGCCGGGCAGCAGGTGACAGGGGGTATGTATATGTCAGATATTTCGAGCTCAACATCGCCTGACGGGATAGCAATGCCCTGACATTCTAGGGTGGTATCCCTGCGGTCGATGTCTGCCTCGATAAGACGATACTGCACGGTGTGGTGCGTGATGAACGCTAAGCCACCACCATTATCTCGCTCGCGATCTCGACGGTGCACCCGGCACAATTCAACAAAATTGAATTGCTGTGCAGCTTCGTCTCTTGGACCGCAGCTATCAATATACCATGCCGACACATGAAGACGGTTATCTCCTCAATCTTGCTCTGTAGCCCGTTGCAGTTAAATTGAAGGAGCTTCATGTGGTTTGGGAGACGTGGTCCACTGCCGATGTGTCCGTAATCCTGAGCAGACTCTGAGGTGACTCCACCCCTCGCAAGCATTACACTTGACTGAGGTGGAGTTGTGGTGTAGTCGTCTCTGGCATGCACAGCAGGTGTAGATTTCTGGCCCTGGGTTTGACTCGATGCCAGCTCTGAGTAAAAGAATACGTAACGAATGTAGCCCAATGGACGAGCAACTTCTGAGATACTTCGCCGACCCTGGTCGGGTAAAACCCGAGTCATTCCGGTACGTAGAACCGACTGTCGTAGGAATGGGATAATAGCGCTGTTGTTGTTGTTGTTGTTTTTGTTGTAACGGCTACTAAGTCCCGTTCGGGACGGTTCATCCATCATCGTTGTCGTCTATTTCAGCTAGGGGGAGGCCCAGGAAGTGTGCTACTTCCAGAGGGGCTGTCCATAGGGACAGGGGCGTTAGCTGAGTGGGATTCTCATGTGGCGACTCTCCACCTGCCGGGCATTGGTTGGGCACATCCTCGTTGATTCTACTCAGGTAGCTGTTGAGCCTGCTGCAATAGCCAGAGCGAAGTTGGGCTATTGTTGTGCGGGTCTCCCGAGGCAGACAAAGTTCTGTCCCGTCCACGTCCGGTGGTTGTATGCCTAGAACGGCATACAGGGCGGGAGTCTACATAACTTGAGACTGATTCCCTGTGAATGCCGTTGAGGGCCTGTCGGTAGGTTGTCGGGTCCAGAGGTTGTTTAATATACCTCTGGACTTCGTCTGTCAGTTCGTAAAGATGCCTCCTGACGTGCCGTGGCGAGGGCTCTTCCGCGAGCAGTTGCCCGCTGGGATGGTCACGTCTGTAGCTCCCAGCGAGGAACTGCTTGCAGAGCATCATGTTATGCTCCTTTACCGGGAGCATCTGGGCCTCGTCGTGAAGGTGATGTAGAGGCGACATCAGGAGGCATCCTGTCGCGGTTCGTAATGCCGTGTTTTGGCAGGTCTGCAGCGTCATCCACTGCGTCCTGCTAGTCCGCGGCGACCATACGGGCGCTGCGTAGTTCAGAACCGGCCGTCCAATTGCCTTGTATGTTGCCAACAACGTTTCTTTATCTTTGCGGCATTCTGGTCACTCGACGTTTGGCTTTATACACCGGAAGATGCGGAATGAACTGCCGGCTAAAATAACTCGCGCATCTCTCCGGGTCCGACGAAGCGTGGTCACCAAAGTCTATCTCGACTCTGTCGTCGCGCTTCGTCGGGTTGGGCAACGACCTCACGGTTGACCAAAGCTTGCTCACACCAGAGGCGATGTTGCAGGTCTTCAGATGCTCTTCCCATTTCTTCCGCTTATGTACGTTCACAAATAGCCGAATCTCCGAATTGAGATCCCTAATACGGCCTGGCGAAGGTTGTCGCGCTCATCAGCTAGAACAGCCGCTTCGGCAGGAAAATTCGGACGTGGATCCTTAATACATCCTGCTGGAATGAAGCGAGCTGCAGCAGCGGTGACAACCCCGCGGAACTTACGCTCACCTACATGAACGTCGGTTGGTATGGGTAGTGCAGTGAAGGCGCCCTCAGTAACATCCGTGAAGCCTTTCCAGTCAGCTTTGGAAAAGTTGATATAAGTCCGGTGATCCACGGAAGCAAAGTCGGCAGGTTTATCAATCGAGATGACTATGGACAGATGGTCTGATGCTAGGGTCAGCATAGGTCGCCATGATACGCTGTTTATCAGACCAGCGCTGACAATTGTTAGATCTGGCGAGCTGCAGCAGCTGCCCATAATCCTGGTGGGTGCGTCGTCGTTCATTGTGCAGAATGTCGAATCGTCTATCTTCTCAGCCAGACGTATTCCCCTACGATCATTTGACAGGCTTGAGTGCCAGATATCGTGGTGCGCGTTAAAGTCACCAACTACCATATGGTTTTCACTTCTGAGTAGCGCTCCTATTTCAGGGTGATATCCTGCCGGGCAGCTGGTGACATGTATACGTTAAATATTTCGAGCTCAACATCGCCTGACCGGAGAGCAATACCCTGACATTCTGGGATGGTATCCCTGCGGTCGATGTCTACTTCAATGAGACGATACTACACGGTGTGGTGCGTGATGCACGCTAAACCTCCACCATTATCTCGCTCGCGATCTCTACGGTGCACGTTGTATCCGGCGCAATTCAACAGGGTTGAATTGCCGTGCAACTTCGTCTCTTGGACCGCAGCTATTAATATTCCATGCCTTCCCATAAAGACAGTTATCTCCTCGATCTTGCTCTGGAGTCCGTTACAGTTAAATTGTAGCACCTTTGTGTGCCTTGGGAGACCGATTGTGATGTGTGGTGTTAAAGAGCTGTACGTGCTGCAGAAGGGGGTGCCTTGTGGTGGTGGTTGGGGGCGTCGCGGAGGAGGGATGCGATGGGGCAGCACAGCAGTCGCTCCCAATCTCGTGTATTGCGAAGTCCTGAGCACGCCCTAAAGTGGCACCAGCCGAGGCAAGAGTTGCACTTGACTGATGTCACGTTACGGTATATTCTTGACTGACAGACAGAGCAGATTGTCGGAGGGACTAGGAGTTGCCGGCGGCGGTGTGTGGGTGCTATTGTGTTTGTTTGTGTGTCTATTGCTGTGTTGTGTTGGGGTGTGGGTGTGTTGATTGTGTGCTGCCCAGGCGGGTGGTGGTTTACCGTGGAGGCGGTCCGGTTCGCACAGCATGGGGCCACGAACGACGTGGTCCATTGCCGGTGCGTACGCAGGCCCGAGCAGTTACGAAGGTGACTCCACCCGTCACAGGCATTGCACCTGACCGAAGTGGAGTTTGTATGCAGTCGTCTCTGGCATACGCAGCAGGTGTAGATTTCTGGCCCTGGGTTTGACTCTATGCCAGCCCTGAGCAGAAGGGTGCGGAGAAGGTGTAGCCCTAGGATCGAGCAACGTTTGATGAATATCGCCGACCTAAACGGGGTTAGATCGCCGAAACAACAGCCCTTGTTCGGGTAAAACCCGAGTCATTCCGGTACGTAGAACCGGCTGTCGTGGGAATGGATAATAGCGCTGATCGCTTTCGGTGCTTTGAGCTCTTATTTTCACATGTGAGATGTGAGATGCATGCAAGTATTGCAAGGTTTGTCAAGCGTGCATAACCTTTTTCTAAAAGCTTGCTGTTCCACTGGACAAAAGAGTTTTCCGTCCAAACGTCGTCATTGATATTCTACCCATGTCCTTTCTTCTTCGTAGGGTGGTCAAGATATGGCTTGCAGCACCATATATGTTTCCGGAAAATTTTTTGCAGA
>NW_023463011.1:14715-15941 GCF_013731165.1 Rhagoletis pomonella | reverse complement strand
CTTCCGTGCGTGAAACAACAGTGGCCGACGGTTTACGCAATGCAATATTCTGGCGACGCTGTTCGTAGCGTTCCATTCGCCTTACTAATTCACTCACTGTATTAGCGCCATACAGGATACTTATGTTGTTACTGTTGTCAGGTATGCCATCTATTACTATATCAACTAGCTCCTGCTCTGGTATTTCCGACTGGGCGGCAATGGACTGCATTGCCACAATGTAACTAACACAAGACTCTGACGATTTTAGTTTGCGTGATCGTAGCTGACGGTAAACCTCCTGCCGCGAACAATTGCGTCGAAACATTGCACATAGCAACGACTTCAACGTTGAATAATCAACAAGTCCTTGGTTAAGTACAAATTCTTTTGCTGTCCCAGACATGCATCGTCGTACTGCTAGACACCTATGTCTTTCATTGTAATTATTGGCATCAGCATAGTCCTCGAATTGCAAAAACCACCGATTTATGTCGTAATGGTTGTCGCCACTAAACTTTGGAGCTGCCGCATCGAGTTCGTCAAAATGTATATATTTACCTAGGCGCACGCCCGGATAAGTTTCTATTTGTTGAACTTGACCTTGCAGCTCCATCAATTCGCGACGTAGTCTTAAAATTTTCAACTGCTCTTCTAGCTTATTGATATCTCCAATCGGAGTTGCGGTGCCTAATTCAGTGGCGGTATCGGAACGGAGAAAGCGGATTGGGCGACAGACTCGCATGAGGAAAATTCTGTGGTGCCATTCCCGGCAACATGGTTTACAGCGGTATTAGATATAACAGCAGAGGGACCATCAAACGCGGTCCCATCAGAGACGGCAGAAACTGGAACATTAGGAACATTGGTAGCAGGAGCTGGCACATAAGGTTCGGCAGCGGCAGGAACAGCAGGCAAATCATGTGACGTGGCAGCAGGAACAGCAGATAAGTTGGCGGCGGGGGCACCAGGTAATTTGGCGGCGGAGGCACGAGGTACAGCAGGTAAGTTGGCGGCGGAGGCACCAGGTACAGCAGGTTGGTTGGCGGCGGAGGCACCAGGTACTCCAGGTGTCAGGGCAGCAGATAAAATGACGGCAGGAGCACCAGGGGATGCAGGAGCAGGCACGATATTGGAGCTGTCTTCAATAGCCTTATGTGCATTGGCTGATTTCATTGTATGCGACTCAGTGTTTGATGTAATAGGTGGGCCACCTTCACTGCTTTGCTTTAATTCATCTTTACCTC
>NW_023463011.1:1101-14615 GCF_013731165.1 Rhagoletis pomonella | reverse complement strand
CTTATTTTTAATAACAACGGGCAACATTTCTTCAAATAAGTAAAACATTAATTACACACGCACAAATTTTGCCTGCAATTTCGATCACAATTGAACATTGCACTTCACTCTCGTTTCGGATTTTTGAAAGCGTTTTTTAAGCTATTTAGTGGTTTAACACTTCTTGTGGGCACTTGATATTGTAAAAAAAATATGCGCAATTCGATCCCTAACTACATTTTTTTGTAAAGAACGCCCGTTTGCTTTAAATTTGTAAAAATACAATTATTTTTTTATTTTGTTTACATCTGTCATTTGTTACAAATGAAGAAAAGTCCAAGAGTTGCCAAGTATATATATCTTTATATCTATTTATTAAAATAATAATTTACAATAATAATTTATTTAATTAATACTTTATTAAAATACAAATTTGAAGTGCAAATACATTTGTAAAACTGTTTATCACAAGATGTTATTAATTGTTTGCAAGCATACTATAGTTTTCATGCGTTTTGAGAATAAATAATCTAATATGTGTACATATATATCGTCGTTTAAAGTACAAAACCGCCTATCGTCATTCTTCAAAACCGTGTGACTGACATTGGCTGCCAAAAATTGGATTTGCTCACAAAAACTCTTGGCTCAATTCTTATCCATTCGTCCTGAAATATACTAGCCAGAATACGTTTGCTTTATAAAAAAGATAACCATTTTGAAATATGGGTGACTTTACTCTCTAGAAAATAATTTATGCAATTACGCGGTTTTGCATTTTCTTGATACGCGGTTTTGTACTTTAACCCTCCGATGAGTGACAGTGCCGATGACGTTAGATTCGTGAGAAGTTCCTTAGGGACCTACAAAGAGTTGCTCGATGTTTCGACTGTACATGTGCAACTTCTTTGGTATTTATGTTGTCTTTTGATTAAATTAACGTCCTGCATATATATTAGGAATGAAATAATTTGAAGAACAAGTGAAAAAAAAAATCAAAACATGAAGACAAGTAACTTGTTATTTCTTCTAGGGACCTTGTCACTAATCCCCGTACTATATATGTTGAAATCTCAATAACACTCGAACGTGATCCCGTATCCCTTCGAAACTTATTTTAAACGATTCAGCTTAGTTTATTCTTGGAATACATGTATAAATTCTTTTCGAATATGCATTGAACAAAAAGATATTGGCACATGAAATACGAAAAGGTCCCTAGGGACCTTCTCACAAATCGAAGGGTTAAACGACGATTTGTATAGCATGTACTTACGACGGCCGCCGTAGCAGAGTGATTACATGTGCGTACTTCCACTCCATAGGACCATGGTTAAATACCTGGTCAGATCATAGCCCAAAATAGCGGTCGTCCTTCGGCACGCAATGGCAAACCTTCGAGTATATTTCTGCCTTGAAAACTCTTCTTATAAAATCAGAACTCATGCCTCAAGTTTGAGCAGAAGTTCGGCCAAACACTTAGAAAAATATTTTAGCACCAAATATTTATTTGTTTACTTATTTTAAGGGAGATGGCAATCTTCTGGTTTCACATTTTGAGTACAAAAATTTCAACCCTGATACAACAAATAGTATTAGTACTGAATGATAATGACAGATTGCATTCCCATAAACGTCCAATCATACATGAGTGATTTTTTTTTTGCATTCACATTCTCTATGTGAATGGGTGTCAACCATTCCATAACACACTACATATTTTGTGTTTACAATTTGTAACCAATCTCAAGAGTGGTTGTTAAATTTTTTAAATCAAACAATCACATTTTTGAAACGAAAAAAATGAGAATGCACACTCAATTGATTCAATCATTACACAGCTCTGGTATGTGGCACATACAAATGTAATCTTTTTTTAATCATAAAACATTTGTCGTATGTATCGCAAAACTTTGAACTTACGACAATTGGATGGTCCTCTACTATAACGATACAATTAAAATTGAAAATTAAACTAAGTAACTAATTTTAAAATTTTAAATTTTTAAATTTTAGCTTGCACTGAGTCTCCAATGAAATGAAAGAGATAAAAATGTACAAAAGACTGAATTTAAGTATTGTTTTTTGTTTTTATATAAAGAAAACGTATGTTCGTAACATATTTACAGCATAAGAGATGTACAGATTTTTTTTTATTAAATACATGATTATGTTTTTGTTATGTTTTTTCTAATAAGTAATCATTATTTAATAAATATGTCTGTTTTTTTCATCAAATTATACCATCGTCGTTGAAATAGATACTTTACTATTGTCGTATGTTCTGTGGACAAAACAAAGTGGTGAGTAAACGCTACTTACGACAAATGTATACGGAATGAAAAGTAAATTTTCTCATTAACGTTAAGAGATATTAAATGTAAAAATATGGGAAATCAAAACTAATAACACCAACTACGTCTCCTTCAAAAGTTATAAAAATCTACCGTACAGTTTCGGATTAATTCGACCTTAAACTTCAAAGTCAATTTTCTCAAAACCGTGTTTTGTAACATTCGACATCCGTTTTCTGAGACAAATTTTGTTGTCGCTGAAACCGAATATGGAGGTCCCTTGATTCCTCAAGATCATCTAGTGGTCATGCCAAGGTCATCCCAAGGTCAAATTCGGAAGAATTTATTGCCTTTTCAGGTTTATTCCGTGAATGTTACGCAGGGGTATGTGGCATATGAATAACTTTATTTCCTGCTCATTTTTCTTATGAAAAATCTCTGCGTATTTTCATTTGGCCACTCATTACTTCCTTATTTATTACTCGCAACATAACAGGCTTTAGCACAAAAGCAAAAATTTGGCACAACACCTGTTATTTTTTAAACTTTTCTTCTTCTGTTAAAGTTTGTCAGAAACTATCAGTCCTATCGGAAAGTGATGCACAAATGTTTAATGTTATAAAATAAACGGAAACGAAGAACTTAAAAGGAAAAACTTAATTTTGAATTGCTTTACTACTGCAATCCATTTAAGTAGTATGTAGCTTTTTTTGCTGCTCAAATCAAAATGTAAAAAAATACGATGAAGTAAAAACTTGTAAACATTTTAAAAATGAAAATCACAAATAGAGAAACCACAAAACAAGGCATCCTTGCTTGCGGCCAGTGTCCTTGCGGTTTATCAAAGGATCTTCCTCTGCACTTTATTTCGTTTTGGCATGTAATCTTTTATTTCTGATCCTTTCGTTTTCATGTCCTTTTGATTTCATAATTATTTTCCACTTCCTCACTCTTCCAAGTATTTACTTCCACCTTGGTCAAGTCCATTCGTCCGATGATGGTGACCTTTGAAGTGCTGCGTGCGCTCGCAGCGGCTCTGTGCCTCTAACTGTACGCTTCCAAGCGATGCCAATTGAACATTGCATTAAAGGTTGCAAAATTTAGAAAAGCAAAAATAAACTAAAACAAAAAATATTAAAAAGTTGGAGTAAAAAGCGAATCGAAATAAAAATGCGGAAACTGCCAAACCACAAAACAGCAAATAAAAGCGAGCAAGTACTTGAAAAGATTTTTGCTGCATAAAATATGCTTGCACGTCCTTGAGACTTTTCAAAACTGGACATTGCGCTGACCCACACGCAAACACACTTTTACATATATCTATACATTCATATGCTGATATATATTTAATTCTAATACTTTCGACTGTGGTCGCTGCAGTTGGCACTTAATTTATGTTTAACCGCATTGCAATGCCTACTACCACTCTTCAATTTTTACTACTTATGTACTTACATACATATATTACTATACCCATCTCCATTAGCGTGACGCATACTGATGGCTAGTGGCATGTCGCCGACAAACTTACCGCAGAGCGTCGAGTTGCTGGAGAGACAATTGTAAAATTTGTCCACAAAGGCGCGCGTGGCAATGTCAGCACGGCAGTCAGCTAACCACAGACGAAGATTCACAGGGCAATTCTGGAAACTGTCTTGAAAGCTCTTTGCTGTCTTTCGAAAAACAAATTGAAAGATCTGCAGCGAGGAGGTCTTAGCGTTATGCTGTGAGGGCTTTAAGCAATAAATTTTTTTTAAATTAAATTAAAAAAAGCAAAAATAAATAAAAATATTTTTAAAAATTAAATTAAATAAAAATAAAAATTTTCGTTTATTCTTAAAACTATAAAATCTAAACATAAAATCAAAAAAGAAGAAAATATAACTTAAGAATTAAATAAAATTTAAAACTGTAATGTTCCCTACCCACTTGTAAACTAATTATTTATTTAAGTTTATATGTATCACCCAGTAGTTTTCAGTTGTAGATATAAGATACACTAAACACTCTGTACCGAAAGAAGGAGCCATTTTATCCTTCTTCTTCCGGTGACAGCGAAAACGAGGAGACGTGCCAGAAAAGTAGTAAGAAATAAAGCGAAGTATATAAAAAGACATCTTTGCAATTTTAAAGACTGCGTTATAGCCTCAGGTGTGGGGTGCTACCCGCCAATATTTAAACATTTTATTTATTAAATAAACCTTCTAACAAGGGAAAATTTTAACAAATGCCGTCGACACGTTCCGCAGGGAAAATGACTGGAGGTAAAGATGAATTAAAGCAAAGCAGTGAAGGTGGCCCACCTATTACATCAAACACTGAGTCGCATACAATAAAATCAGCCAATGCACATAAGGCTATTGAAGACAGCTCCAATATCGTGCCTGCTCCTGCATCCCCTGGTGCTCCTGCCGTCATTTTATCTGCTGCCCTGACACCTGGAGTACCTGGTGCCTCCGCCGCCAACTTACCTGCTGTACCTCGTGCCTCCGCCGCCAAATTACCTGGTGCCCCCGCCGCCAACTTATCTGCTGTTCCTGCTGCCACGTCACATGATTTGCCTGCTGTTCCTGCCGCTGCCGAACCTTATGTGCCAGCTCCTGCTACCAATGTTCCTAATGTTCCAGTTTCTGCCGTCTCTGATGGGACCGCGTTTGATGGTCCCTCTGCTGTTATATCTAATACCGCTGTAAACCATGTTGCCGGGAATGGCACCACAGAATTTTCCTCAAGCGAGTCTGTCGCCCAATCCGCTTTCTCCGTATTGAGTCGCACCGTTGGTTCCGATACCGCCACTGAATTAGGCACCGCAACTCCGATTGGAGATATCAATAAGCTAGAAGAGCAGTTGAAAATTTTAAGACTAAGTCGCGAATTGATGGAGCTGCAAGGTCAAGTTCAACAAATAGAAACTTATCCGGGCGTGCGCCTAGGTAAATATATACATTTTGACGAACTCGATGCGGCAGTTCCAAAGTTTAGTGGCGACAACCATTACGACATAAATCGGTGGTTTTTGCAATTCGAGGACTATGCTGATGCCAATAATTACAATGAAAGACATAGGTGTCTAGCACTACGACGATGCATGTCTGGGACAGCAAAAGAATTTGTACTTAACCAAGGACTTGTTGATTATTCAACGTTGAAGTCGTTGCTATGTGCAATGTTTCGACGCAATTGTTCGCGGCAGGAGGTTTACCGGCAGCTACGATCACGCAAACTAAAATCGTCAGAGTCTTGTGTTAGTTACATTGTGGCAATGCAGTCCATTGCCGCCCAGTCGGAAATACCAGAGCAGGAGCTAGTTGATATAGTAATAGATGGCATACCTGACAACAGTAACAACATAAGCATCCTGTATGGCGCTAATACAGTGAGTGAATTAGTAAGGCGAATGGAACGCTACGAACAGCGTCGCCAGAATATTGCATTGCGTAAACCGTCGGCCACTGTTGTTTCACGCACGGAAGCAAAGTCGGCCGTCACCGAAGATCTCTCAACAGTGCGCTGCTTCAACTGTTCGCGATTCGGTCACTATCAGAGCAGCTGTCCAAAGCCACAACGACCAGTAGGTTCCTGCTTCATCTGTCACCAGCTCGGACACATGCATCGGAATTGCCCGAAGAAGAAGAGCCAACCCACTCATGTTGCAGCTATTTCCGCGGAGGACTATAATTACTTAGAAACTAGGCAAGAGGTAAGTGTGGCCTTTTATGAACAAAATCGAAACAGATGGTCAGGTTTTATAAATATTATTTCTTTTTTTGATTCTGGTAGTTTGATTAATATAATGCAAAAATCCGTTGCTGAAAGATTTTTAAAACTGTCGCCTACTGCGATACCTACAAAATTTGTTGGCATTGGTAAAAGCAGAATCTACTCATTTGGCACAATATTGTGCGCAGTAAAATTTCGTGGAAAAGTTGGAAACATAAACGTGATGATGGTTCCAGATGAAACATTAAATATACCACTAATTCTTGGTCAAGACTTTTTGCTAAAATTTAATATTCACTTAACGCAAATAAATCATATAAAAAATGAATTTAAAAACAAAGTACAACAAAATAAATATTTGGAAAATGTATCTACTAAGAGAAATGAAGTTAATAAAAATAGTTTGAAACCTAATTGTACATCTGATTCGATTATTATTAAAACTGTTGATGGTGACTGTAGTGATAAATCGGTTCTTAATAAGCATGAATTAAATGAAGTGTCAGGTAAATGTGTTCATAAACATGATGAAAAACAAAACTTAGGAGAGGCGGACAACTATTTTGATATTGAAACTGATTCGTTTGAGTTGGCAGTGAAGGAAATAAGTGCTATTCATGAGAGGGTAATTCGGTCAGAAATTGATATAGGGCCCGGTCTGAATGAATGTGAACGAGACGTCGTAACGGAAGTTTTGGCTAGAGAATATTTGGCTCCCACACTGAGTGAGAAGAAACCTTATGACTATAAAATGACCATCCGAACAACCGACGATACACCTTTTTATTGTTTGCCAAGATGATTATCCTTCAGAGACAAAGAAGAGGTTCAAAGGATTACTAATGACCTAATTAAACGTCAAATCATACGGCCCAGCAACTCCCCTTATGCTTCTGCTATTGTTTTGGTAAAGAAAAAGAATGGAGAAACGCGTATGTGCATTGATTATAGGGCTCTTAATAGGAAAACGATTCGGGACAATTTCCCCTTGCCTTTAATAGATGTTTGTATTGAGTATATGTCAGGGAAAAAGTGGTTTACGCTTTTGGACTTGAAGGATGGGTTTAATCAATTAGCAATTGATGAGAGTTCTATTCCGTTAACATCTTTCGTCACGCCACACGGACAATTCGAATACCTTAGAATGCCATTTGGGTTAAAGAATGCACCAGCTAATTTTCAGAGATTCGTGTATAATATCTTTAGGGACTTGATAGATGCAAGAGAAATCATTGTATATATTGATGATATATTAATAGCTTCCAACAACCTTGAATATCACATTAAGACCCTAGGAAAAGTTCTTAAGAGAGCTTATGAAAAAATTTGGACCTTAAGCTTGGGAAGTGCAAGTTTTGTTACGACGTAATTGAGTACCTAGTATACCTCGTCACTCCATCAGGAATATGACCATCGAAGTCCCATATTAAAGCAATTGCAAACTACCCGATTCCGAAGAATGAAAAAGAGCTTCGTTCTTGTATTGGCTTGTTTTCCTACTTCCGAAAATTTGTACCTTCCTTTTCAAAAATTGCCAAGCCACTTTTGGATTTGCTACGCAAAGATGCCGAATTCATATCTTCGAAAGATTGTTTAACAGCATTTAGGGACTTAAGAAATAGTTTAGTTAGTGCACCGTTGTTAGCAATATATGACCGAAATCGTGAAACACAACTCCATTGTGATGCTAGCAGTCATGGTTTTGGATCTGTTTTGTTACAAAAACAGGACGACGGCAAATTTCATCCAATTGCATATTTTTCCACAACAACTACACCAGCTGAGTCGAGGTATCACAGCTTCGAGCTGGAAACACTATCGATCATTTATGCTCTTCGCAGATTTAGAATATATTTAGAAGGTGTACCATTTAAAATTATTACAGATTGTAAATCGTTGACTATGACCTTAAACAAAAAACAGATTAATCCTCGGATAGCCCGATGGGCGCTAGAGTTAGAAAATTTTGACTACTCTATCCAGCACCGTGTCGGAGTCAACCTTGGCCATGTAGATGCTTTGAGTAGAAGTCCGTTATTGGAAAAGGAATATGATAGTATCAATTCAGTTCTTAAATATGAAACAAATGACTTTGCAAGTCCTCTGTGCGCTTACCCTGTAGAATCGAAGCTGCTGTCTAGCTCTGAACGCCAGATAAGTCATATGAATAAATGTGAGTTAATAGCCGCTGTAGATTTGGATGACTTGGATGTTCAGATACAAATCGCACAGAATCGGGATGAGAAGCACAGGGTACTTATGAGTAAATTAGAGAAGGAGGAGGTTGTAGGATATGAACTAGTAGACGGATTAGTATGTCGTAGGATTGGGGGGAAGATAATGCTTTGTGTTCCTTTGGAGATGCAAGAAAATGTAATTCGCACAACACACGAGAAAATCGGTCATTTAGGTACTGAAAAATGTTACAACCAAATACGCAAAACTTATTGGTTTGAAAATATGAGGGATAAATCAGCAGATTTATTCAGAATTGTATCAAGTGCATTATATATTCTGCGCCAGCCCGTTCCAATGAGCATAATCTTTTTAGCATTCCTAAAAAACCAATACCATTCGACACCCTCCATTTAGATCACTTCGGTCCTCCATTTAGATCACTTCGGTCCTCTACCAGCAATTAAGTCAAAGCGGAAACACATACTAGTTGCTATAGATGCATTCACGAAATTCGCCAAATTATATCCGGTAAATTCTACGAGTACAAAAGAGGTATGTTGCTCACTGGACAAGTATTTCAGCTACTATAGTCGTCCACGACGTATCATAACTGACCGAGGCACTTGTTTTACTTCCCTCGAGTTCAGTAACTTTTTATTGAAAAGAAATATAGGTCATGTGAAGGTTGCAGTGGCATCACCACAGGCAAATGGCCAAGTTGAGAGAGTCAACCGTGTTCTTAAGACAATGTTGAGTAAACTTACTGAGACTATAGACCATGCTGATTGGACTGCGAAATTGTCACAAGTAGAATATGCGATAAACAATACTGTCCATAGTACAACCAAACACACTCCAAGTGATTTGCTTTTTGGTGTTAACCAACGGGGTTGCATTGTAGATGAATTTACGGAATGGGACTGAAGAAAAACTGTTGGATGAAACGACCAGGGACCTTGAGAAAACCCGACAAAGTGCACTTAGGAATATAGAGCGATCGCAGGATTACAACCTACAATACTTCTTAAAAAATAGTGTCCCCGCAAAGACATACTCGATAGGAGATTTTGTAGTAATTAGGCATGTTGATACCACAGTTGGAACTAATAAGAAATTTATTCAGAAGTATAGAGGCCCTTATATTATACACAAAGTATTGCCGAATGACCGTTATGTTATAAGGGATATAGACAATTGCCAATTGACACATTTACCATATGACGGCGTTATTGAAGCTATAAAAATTCGTAAATGGTGCTCACCAACTAACAATCGTCTCGAGCCTCTTCAGTCACCAACGGCAATAGGTCACACAACCTCAACAAGAACTGTCAGCTGATTGAGGTCAATCGTAAAGTCAGATTGGCCGAGGTGTAATGTTCCCTACCCACTTGTAAACTAATTATTTATTTAAGTGTATATGTATCACCCAGTAGTTGTCATTTGTAGATATAAGATACACTAAACACTCTGTACCGAAAGAAGGAGCCATTTTATCCTTCTTCTTCCGGTGACAGCGAAAACGAGGAGACGTGCCAGAAAAGTAGTAAGAAATAAATCGAAGTATATAAAAAGACATCTTTGCAATTTTAAAGACTGCGTTATAAAACAAAATCCAAAAATTAAATATAGAGAAAAAAACGATGTTCTAAAAATTAGTGAACCAATGTTCTTTCTAAGAAAATAAATTCTCAAAATCAAAAGAAAACGAAATTAACAAAAAAAAAGAAACAAATTACGTAAATTTTAAAAAGAAAAAGTAAATAAAATTATCTCCTTAAAATTAAACGGTTTTTAAAAAAAATATTTTTTTTAATAAAATCTAAAAATTAAACGAAATATTTAGAAAAGAAAAAATAAAGTAAGTTTCTAAAAATTAAATTAAATTAAAAAAATATTTCTTTTTTTAAAACAATAACCTCTTAACATTAAAAGAGAATTAAAAAAAAAAAAAAAAATATAAATAAATAAAAAAAAAAAATAAAATAAATTTCTAAAAATTAAATTAAATTAAAAAAATATTTCTTTTTAAAAAAAAAACCTCTTAAAATTAAAAAAGAATTAAAAAAAAAAAAAAAAATATAAATAAATGAAAAAACTCCATAAAATAAGTTTCTAAAAATTAAATTGAATTAAAAAAGAAAATAATCTAGATTAAAAATAATTCCGCTGCCCCAGGACTAGCTCTCGCATGGCACGCCTGTGCTTTGCTCACTCGGCCATTGCGACTGCTGGAGCGACACTATTAAATGATATGCAAGTGCTTTCTCTCAATAGGTTTTCTTTTAAAACTTTTGTGCTAGGATCACAAGAGTCTTTCGAAATATTTATCTTTCCATCTGCTTTTCATTTGTCTTACGAAAGACTCCTTACTATCTTAGCTGGAATTGCCCTGCTAGTTCAAATTACGTACACGCACACTTTTACATATAAGTTACGTATATTAAGCAGTTTGTGGAAAAAACTTAAATTTCTGCACACTTTGCTGGCCAGGCGATCATGGCGCGAGCACTCATAAAGTATTGTGGAAAAAGCATAATGTCTAAGTATTTTATGGCAACTCCAACTCGCAATTCGCATTATGGTGTGGGGAGTAGAACAAAGAGTGCCTGCCACTTGCTTATCGAGGTGCTTAAGTCCTATTGTGTGCCTTTGTATGTGTGTTTGGGTATTTGTGTTTCGTGATTTGTACTCTAATTCAACTTGCACAGGGGAATGCGTTTCACTTGCTTGCGTACATATGTACATATGTATATGTACATACCAGGGATGTTGCGAATATTTGCATTCGCATTCGTTATGATAAATTATTTGTTTGTAAAAGCTCCCATTGCATTCTGTGTCAATACTTATAAAATAAAAAACTCTAAGTACTGCTAAAAGCCTTATAAGCAACCTAGAAATAATTTTAGATTCCTCCAGCGAAATCGAAGGCTCGGATGTAGAATCCGGAGAATTTCCAAAATTTGAAATAAAGTTCAATTGAAGTCCTTAAAAGAATACGACAATTTGACAGATCTGACACGCAAATATTTGAGCGCTTCACCCGCCAGCGTTCCAAGTGAGCCATTTTCAGTGCAGCCGGCCTTATATACGAGCCTCTAAGAAATCGCTTCATGGGAGAAAAGGCAGCAAAATTACTTTTATTGAAATACTAGCAGACCCGGCGAACTTCGTCCCGCCCAAAATTTTTATATATTCTATTGAAACTTTTTGGTCCAACATTTTCATTAACAATTCACGTTTACGATTTTCATTGGCACATTTGTTTGCTAAGATTAAGGTTTGGTGGTCATTTGCCGCTTTAAATAACCTAAGGAAAGTGTTATATCCGTTCTTGAAATTCTCCAGTTGTGCGGCATTTCATAGCACGGTTATTCGCAAAGCGAAATAAATTTTTTCCTCTTCACTCCCTGGCGGCAACAATGACCCGGTTCTATAGTGAATGTCCTAGAAGCTTTACAGTATAGTAGGTGGCAATTTCAAAATGGGTGCGAATCATTGTTCTACAGAAATGCAATATACATATACTTATTTCAGACGAAATACCTTAAAAGTTTGAACGCATAATAATATTGGAAAATCACATCCATTGGGCTAATTGCAACGCAGGAGCGTTCGATATACTCAATGGTGCAACAGGTCGATTTAATCTGACCTTCACGGCCCCTTTTCTCACTTGGCTATTTTTAGTAATAGCTCGACTTCAGCACCACTTGGCAGCACGTTTTTGCAATCTTCATGAGTATACGATTGATTTCGTATATCTCCATACCAAGTTCCAGAACTCTACCATGAACACTTCCAAAGATAGGCAGTATGAAAAATTCTGTTTGTATGGAAGAGGCCACGCCCCCTTTTCCAATAGTTCCAATTTTTCTCCAAGAGTATGCGATTTATTTCGTACATCTCCATACAAAATTCTAGAACTTTACCAAAAAATTTCCAGAGATTAGCAGTATGAAAAATTCGGTTTGTATAGGATATGTCACACCCCTTTTTACAATAGCTAAAATTTTTCTCCAAGTGTATGCGATTGATTTCGTATATCTCCATACCAATTTTCAAAACTCTACCATGCACACTTTCAGAGATATGTAGCATGAGAAATACGGTTTGTATGGGAAGTGCCACGCCCCCTTTACATATAGATTTTTTTCAAGCCTAAAACCATCCTTGGGACACGTGCGGCAGGAGGCAGTTTCAAAAAAATCGGTTCAGCCGCTCTCGAGCCTTGCGAAAACTAACAAACGGCTTTCTAAATATATATTAGTTGAGATATATTATATATTATAATTATATTTTGACAGTATCCGTTGTTTCTGATTGGCGCAAAAAAATCTTGCCTAGTGATGAATTCGCCCCTTGATATGGTCGTTACATAAAGCTGTTTATATTCGAAATTGCATAAAAATTGGAAAACAGGAATCTATAAGCTTATCCAGGCAAAAAGCTACCTACATATGTACCGAATTTTAAGCAAATCGGACTATAAATACGATTTCTTCGAACAGATCGGTCCGTGGTCCACTTCTCGGACAAAATGGATCATATGTGCTAATATATGCTAAAAAGCTACCTACGTACCGAATTTTAAGCAAATCGGACCGTAAATACGATTCTTTCGAATAGATCAGTCCCTGGTCCACTTCTCGGAAAAAATGGACCATATATCCTAATATATGCTAAAAACTACTTACGTACCGAATTTTAAGCAAATCGGACCAAATTGATCGGAAACAAGTAAGAAAGTCCAAGTTCGGGCGGAGCCGAACATTAAATACCCGGCGCAAGTATTAAATATATGTTTTTCACCTTTCCGCAAGCTACCGCTAAATGGTAAGCCGGGGTGTATCAATTTTGAGTAAATTAGCGTCCTTAAATTTCGAAATATTGAAATTTCAAGCATTTCTGAAATTTATTGTTATATGAAAAGCGGCCGTAATTTTAAACCGATTTCAACAATTCTCAACGCTTTGCTTTCATGTGGAAAGCACAATAACCATACCGAGTTTGGTACAAATTGGTCGAACGGTTGCCGAGATACATATATGTGATCATAAGTGGGCGGTGCCACGCCCATTTAAAAAAATTTTATCATAAACGTATTTCTTGGTATATGATGGTTGCAAGCGTCAATTTTGAATAAATTAGCTTTAATATTTACTGATTTATCGAAGATTTCATATTTCTCTAAATAACCCTTATATGGAATGTGGGCGTGGTTATTGTCCGATTTTTAAAATTTTCGGCCGTTTGGTGTGCTGTACCAAAGCCAACAATTGTGCCAAGTTTGGAAGAAATCGGTGCAGCGGTTTCCAAGATATACACATGTAACCATAA
>NW_023463011.1:0-1001 GCF_013731165.1 Rhagoletis pomonella | reverse complement strand
GGCTACGCCCATTTTTCAAAAATTTATAATATTATTATTTTTCGTCTCAAAATTATTATAAATATCAATTTTGAGTGAATAATCTTCAGTAGTTACTAAAATATCGCAGTTTTCGTATTTGTGAAAATTACCGTTATATGGAAGGTAGGCGTGGTTATTGTCCGATTTTTCCCATTTTCAATACCGTCCGTCCTACGCCTGAAAGAAGTACATGTACCAAGTTTCGTTAAGATATCTTAATTTTTACTCGAGTTATCGTGTGCACAGACGGACGGATAGACGGACGGACGGACGGACGGACGGACGGACGGACAGACAGTCACCGCTTAATCGATTTCTCTTTTCATTCTGATTATTTATGTAAACATTTGTCTATATCTATCTCGATTCGTTCTGCCTGTTACAAACAACCGTTATGTGAACAAAGTTATAATACCCTTGTGCACAAGTGCGCTCGGATATAAAAATTGATCACATATGCTAATACATGCTAAAAAGCTACCTGCGCACCGAATTTAAGCAAATCGGACCGTAAATTCGTTTTATTCGAATAGATCGGTCCCTGGACCACTTCCCGGAAAAAATGGGTCATATATGCTAATATATGCTAAGAAGCTACTTACGTACTAAATTTTAAGCAAATCGGACTATAATAAGACTTTTTCGAATAGACCGGTCCCTGGTCCACTTACCCGAAAAAAGTAAAATTTTTTTAGCCTAAAACATGGTGGTTACTGAAGGCTATTTGTATACAAAATTTCATGAAAATCGGACCAGCCGTTCGCGAGATTACCTGTTACAAAGAAAGGGACTTCTCTTTATATAATTAGTGTAGTGTATAGATATAGATATAGAAGATAGTATAGATAATACGCCCCTTTTGAACTTTGACTACTACTAGAATAAAACACTTTATAGGTTAAGCACTCGTTCAATGTTTTGATAATTTACAAAATTTTTATACCCGAGCGCACTTGTGCACAAGGGTATTATAACTTTGT